>NC_057940.1:39709260-39909087 GCF_018555375.3 Anguilla rostrata | reverse complement strand
AATACATAAGGCTATAGGCTTATGTCCAAAATGGAAAATAATGCTAAATTTAAAAAATGCAATTCATTAATTCCAATGCATGGAAATCATCTTTATTGAACAACCACGGTGAAATAATGAGAAAAAAAAAAAAAAAAAAAAAAAAAAAAAAAAAAAAAAAAAAAAAAAAAAAAAAAAAAAAAAAAAAAATTTTTTTTTTTTTTTTTTTTTTTTTTTTTTTTTTTTTTTTTTTTTTTTCAGAAAAATACATAAGGCTATAGGCTTATGTCCAAAATGTGAAAATAATGCTAAATTTTAAAAATGCAATTCATTAATTCCAATGTGGAAATCATCCTTTATTGAACAACCCGTGAAATAAATGAGCAACATGTGTTTGAAGACTTTTTTGGAAGAAATATATGTCAGTGGAAAATCAGAAAAATACATAAGGCTATAGGCTTATGTCCAAAATGTGAAAATAATGCAAAATTAAAAATGCAATTATTTGATTCCAATGCATGAAAATCACTTTATGAACAACCACGGTGAAATAAATGAGAACAATGTGTTTGAAGACTTTTTTGGAAGAAATATATGTCAGTGGAAAATCAGAAAAAATACATAAGGCTATAGGCTTATGTCCAAAATGTGAAAATAATGCAAAAATTGTAAAAATGCAATTCAATTGATTGCAATCATGGAAATCACCTTTATTGAACAACCCGGTGAAATAAATGAGCAACAATGTGTTTGAAGACTTTTTTGGAAGAAATATATGTCAGTGGAAAATCAGAAAAATACATAAGGCTATAGGCTTATGTCCAAAATGTGAAAATAATGCAATAAATTAAAAATGCAATTCATTAATTGCAATGCTGGAAATCATCTTTATTGAACAACCCCGGTGAAATAAATGAGCAACAATGTGTTTGAAGACTTTTTGGAAGAAATATATGTCAGTGGAAAATCAGAAAAATACATAAGGCTATAGGCTTATGTCCAAAATGTGAAAATAATGCTAAATTAAAAATGCAATTCATTAATTCCAATGCATGGGAAATCACTTTATTGAACAACCACGTGAAATAAATGAGCAACAATGTGTTTGAAGACTTTTTGGAAGAAAATATGTCAGTGGAAAATCAGAAAAATACATAAGGCTATAGGCTTATGTCCAAAATGTGAAAATAATGCAATAAATGTAAAAATGCAATTAATTGATTTGGATCAATAGGAAATCATCTTTATTGAACAACCCCGGTGAAATAAATGAGCAACAATGTGTTTGAAGACTTTTTTGGAAGAAATATATGTCAGTGGAAAATCAGAAAAATACATAAGGCTATAGGCTTATGTCCAAAATGTGAAAATAATGCTAAATTTTTAAAAATGCAATTCATTAATTCCAATGCATGGGAAATCATCTTTATTGAACAACCACAGTGAAATAAATGAGCAACAATGTGTTTGAAGACTTTTCTGGAGAAAAATCAGTGTCAGTGGAAAATCAGAAAAATACATAAGGCTAAAGGCTTATGTCCAAAATGTGAAAATAATGCAGTAAATGTAAAAATGCAATTAATTGATTTGGATCAATAGGAAATCATCTTTATTGAACAACCCTGGTGAAATAAATGAGTAACAATGTGTTTGAAGACTTTTTTGGAAGAAATATATGTCAGTGGAAAATCAGAAAAATACATAAGGCTATAGGCTTATGTCCAAAATGTGAAAATAATGCTAAATTTTTAAAAATGCAATTCATTAATTCCAATGCATGGGAAATCATCTTTATTGAACAACCCCGTTGAAATAAATGAGCAACAATGTGTTTGAAGACTTTTTTGGAAGAAATATATGTCAGTGGAAAATCAGAAAAATACATAAGGCTATAGGCTTATGTCCAAAATGTGAAAATAATGCAATAAATTAAAAATGCAATTAATTGATTTGGATCAATGGAAAATCATCTTTATTGAACAACCCCGGTGAAATAAATGAGCAACAATGTGTTTGAAGACTTTTTTGGAAGAAATATGTCAGTGGAAAATCAGAAAAATACATAAGGCTATAGGCTTATGTCCAAAATGTGAAAATAATGCAATAAATTAAAAAATGCAATTAATTGATTTGGATCAAAAACCTTCCATTTTTTTGTTTAAAATCTCCTGACTGGTAAAAGTCTTGATTATGTTTTGTGGCTGAAAAACGATACCTCATTGTTATACCACAACACAGATGGCTTTTAAAACGTAACATGTTAATGCAGATTTATTGCTGTTGAATTTGTTTTGTTTAAGTATAAGGTATGAATCATTGTGACACATGATAAAATAAAATAAATAAAAACCATAAAATCTGTATTAGCATGACAGTTTTCCCATTTTTGAGCAAGCAATATACATCATCACCTGCATGCTATATTTTATATATTAGACGTTATATGCATTGCATGTGATCTTTCATCTCAGCTGTTTATTTATTTATTTATTTATTTATTCTTTTTATTTATTTATTTTTTTGCAAGGCAGTTTCAGGAATTTTGGGGTAATTTATCTCATGCTACAACAAATAGCTGTTTGCTGTTGGCAAGAAGAATGACTGTGACCACCTGTAAACAGTAATTCTTTCATCCATAATGAACGGACATGGTAAGCGACCACCTGAGGTGAAATAACCGCAGACAATCCCTGAATCGGGCCTGGACGTAAACCGTGACTTTTCCTCAACAGATCGAGGAGCACCAAAAGGCCACTGATGCGCATCGCGCGAACACTGTATCTATAAATGCAGTTGGCGCTGTCGCTACGTCTAAATCCAGCCCTTATCGGGTTGCATCCTTCTGCATGGTTAAAGACAGCTTTCAGCGCGGAGATGTCCGGATTGCGCTGACAAGAGGCGGGAAGGATGCAGGCAGAAAATGAGTCAAGCGCACCATCAAAGGAGCCTTTCCGCAGCTGTATCCCGCGAATTTGCGTTCGGTAGGTGGGTGCTCGAGCATGGCAGCGCTATTTATCTCTCCACGCACCCCAATAATTATACTGTCAGCCCTGGACGTCAGGGGCTGAGAGAGGCGACACAATAAAAACAGTGGTGGAAAGAGCGGAGACTATTCTCAGCATTAAGCCTGTAATTTTTTCGCATCTCAAATGATCATGTTTGTCGAACCGCTCGTTTTTTTCCCCTCTCTCCTCACGATATGAGTGAGCTAAATAATAAACAGGTGTCTGAGCAGAACCCGCTTCAAATGTTGCCATTTAACTTTGGGTAGCTACATTGCCAGCATGGGATTTCTTTTCAGGAGGATTAAATGCCAGGATAAAAAGGCAGTTGCAAGAGTGTTGTTGCTGCGTGACGACAGATACTGCATGGAACAGTTTGTGTCTGTTGTGTTATCTAGTTGCACTAGTTGCACTGCAGTCACTAAAACAGCTAATGTTGAGGGTTGAACAGCTTGTCTTGGATCTCTGTGCACTGTTTTCCTTTTGTGAGGCTGCACAAGCTTATGTGGGAGGTTGCCATCATTGCTGCTGCTGCTGTGTCCAAAATGTCTACTTTTTGTAGTTTGAAGCGGCCTTTTAGCGGTCCATTGGGACTGTTCTTTAGCAGCAGGTTAACATGTTTAACTCGTGGTGATATTAGTTTGTTGTGTTGTTATTGTTTTATCCAAGTCTCATAAGCATATGTTGCATTTGATCATTTTATGCAATGGCAGTGCTTGTCATATCGTAATATGACCTTCCCATTACAAATGACAATTATTATCATAAATGTGTCCATCTACTGTGGTATCAAATACGAACAGTAGAACATGAACATTTATATACATAATGCCGATAGTGGTTGGGCACTAGGACATATTTTTATCTTGATTTGGCTCTGTATTGGCACGCAAGGAAGCCATTATGAGGCTGAGAAATAATTTTTTTAAAAAGACCGAGACACAGGCCAAACCTTAGGCTTACCAAAATCAGGCTACAGTAGATTCTAACCGCTAGTTGACCGCAGAAACAAGATGCCCAGGTTACAGTTTGGTAAGAAGCCCCTAAAAGAGCCTAGACAAGTTATGGAAATCGGTCTTATACCTGCACTAAGGAAGCAAACCTGACTATTTATAAACACCTGTGAAGCCATTTGTTCCAAACATTATGATGCCCTGAAATGGGGGGACTATGTATACAATGTGAGGTAATTTCTACATGGTGAAACCAACATGTGTAAAAATACTCTTTAATAAAAGCTGACAATCTGCACTTTAACCACGTGTGAATTGTTTGATTACAAAGTTAATACTCTGAAGTACAGAGCCAGAGCCTTTCCCAATCAATATGGAGCTCACTGTATGTATACTCCTCTGATCCCAATTCATCCTATAGCTTCCTTAAGGATAGTGGTGTGACAGGGTTATCACTTGCATGTTGAGAAAATGATTTCATCTTTTACACGTGTCTGTGCATCTCTGGCTAAAGAATGCACGTCCATCAACACAAAATCCCAGTGACTGCCCTAAAGAGCATTGCAAGACACAAGAAGCGTAAATCAAGTTTTGAAATATACTCATGAGTGCCACACCTCTGACAAAGCCACCGGCCTGTCACCCCTTCATTACAGAGGGATCATGGGAAGTCAATCCCATCAGGCAGTGGGGCACCCTCTCTTCATAACTCAGTCATTGTGGTTATATAGCACCGGTCTAATCCCTACAACCTGTTCTACACACTCCCCTTCAGAGGAATGCAATCAGACAGAAACACTATTGTCTCTGTGTAACGGGTTCTGCGCAGCAAGCACAGACCATATCGACCCATACAGATCCGCAGTGACGTGTAATTTAACGTGAAGGAAATTCATTGAAAATGGGACCGCGACTGGGGCTCCTGTGTGGCATTTCCAGTAGAGGCACACGCATGAAGCGCAGCGACCAATCCCTGATCAAATCTGAACGGCCCCAGTGCCACCTGTGGCTCTAAGGGAACTGGCCGTAACATTGCCCAGGGAGGAAGGGACTCGGTCGACGGGGTAAAGCCCTCTCTCTTGCTCGTTAGCGACTGCTCTGTTGATAGAGCGCCTCTAATCTGTTTGACCCTGCTGTGACAGCCCCACAGCGCTTTAATGCAGTAGCTGTGACAGCCCATTGCTTACGGGTTGCTGAGCTGAACAGTGGAGGCGGGCGGAAAACATTTCGGAAGGCGCTCGTGCTAGTGCGTGGCCCTCCTGAACTAAAAGAGGATGGGATAGGCAGTAATGTGTTCTGCCTACAACTGCAATTGGGTATTCCAAATTAGGGTGAAAAACTACCAAAAAAAAGTACATTGAAATTAGGACTACAAAACAAGGCAGCCTGACCAGAAAACAATGTCCTAGAGAGACCAATGATTGAACGGTAAACCAGTAAACTCAGGTGACAATCTTTGTGTTATTTTTAGAGTTGTAAACCAAGCGGCACAGACAACCTGTCGTTAGTGGACGTCACCCCAGGGCAGATTGAACCAGTCACTCTACATCAAGCATCGAACCGTGATGCTGAGGGAGACAGGTTAACAGTTCAACCAGAAAACAGCTGAGAGACGTATCGAGGGATCTCTCTGTCTGGAGATGTCATGCGTTTGAATTGTTCTCCCCAGTCGATTGTCCATCCCTCAAAAACTGTCTGATTCACTGCAGAAGTAACATAATCAAATAGACACACACACACCTGCCCCCAAACTCGTTAAAGGTTCATTCATATAATAAAGATTACATAAAATTCTGAAATAAAAGTGGAAAAACAGAAGCCACTTCTCTGAAGATAGCCCTATAGTGTTTCTACCTCGCCTTAGATTAGTACATTAAAAATAAATTTCACATTTTCATTTGTTTCAATGCTTGCTTGTATTCTTCGGAAACTCAAAACCTGAGGACAATATCCACCTAGGTTTAATTGAACAGAGGCAGAAATATTATTGCCAAGATCATAATAACGGTTTCATGTAGTAATTAATTGTTACACTGTTGATTGTATTCTGTTAATTATGGATTATTACTGTATGTGTTTGTTTCTAAGGCTGGTGAACAAGTTGTTCGTTTTTGCATTCTTGACAAACCCAGTAAAATTACTTTGGGATTACAATTTGTTTCAGGTAACTAATTATGAATTAAATTCTCTGCAATGTGTCTTTGTAATGAGTCAGTTTCTTAGTTACTTTTTAATACCCATGAATTAGAGATTGTTTTAGGTGTCACTATCTGCTAGTTCGACTTTTCCTATTTTTTGTTACGTTAATGATATTTTGTTATATGTGTGTTGATAGCGGTTTCCAAGTTATTCACCTGATTGAAGCACTTCATATTTGCCACGCAGGCTGGATTATGGTGGTTCTTGGTGAGTCTCGTGCTACCCCACTTGTCAAAAAACCCACCTCAGACCCCTCCAATGTAATGAATTATTGACCCGTATCGCTTCTACCCTTTCTGTCCAAAACCCTTGAACGAGCAATGCTTGAACAACTAACCTCTTTTCTCCATCAGAACAACCTGCTAGACCCTCACCAGTCTGGCTTTCGATCCGGGCACTCAACAGAGACTGCGCTCCTGGCTGTGACGGAGGTACTTGCCACTGCAAGAGCCTCATGCCTCTCCTCTGTCCTGATCCTTCTTGACCTGTCTGCAGCTTTCGACATGGTCAACCATAAAATACTCCTCTCCACCTTGGCTGGGATGGGCATCGCTGGGACTGCCCTGTCTTTGTTCGCTTCCTATCTTGTAGATAGGTCCTACCAGGTCACCTGGAAGGGGTCTGCCTCTGCTTCTCATCCCCTTGTTACAGGAGTGCCGCAGGGATCTGTACTGGGTCCTCTGCTGTTCTCCTTATACACCAAATCTCTTGGTTCAGTTATTAATTCACATGGCTTCTCCTATCATTGTTATGCAGATTACACGCATTGTTATGCAGATAATGACTTCTTTTCATTCCATCCTCGCCCACACAGGTCAATGATAAGATATCTTCCTGCCTGGCTGACATCTCCACCTGGATGGCCAGCCACCATCTGAAGCTCAACCTCAACAAAACTGAGCTGCTCTTCTTCCCATGCAAGACCTCCTTACTACATGACCTCTCAATCACGGTTGATGGCACCACAGTGACTGCCTCTCACTCTGTCAAGAGCTTGGGGGTGGTCCTGGATGACCAACTGGACCTCAAGGAGCACATCAAGGCAACATCACAGTCCTGCAGATTCCTTCTGTACAACATAAGAAGGATTCGACCATACCTGACGACGCACTCCACCCAGCTGCTCGTCCAGGCTACGGTGACCTCTCGCCTTGATTACTGAAACTCTCTCCTTGCAAGCCTGCCAGCTTGTGCCATACAGCCACTACAGATGATTCAGAATGCCGCTGCTCGACTCATCTACGACCTTCCCAAATTCTCCCACGTTACTCCTCTGCTGAGATCACTTCACTGGCTACCGGTCGCTGCCAGGATCCGGTTCAAAGCCCTGACCCTTGCCTACACTGCAGCCAACAGGACAGCCCCCATCTACTTGCAGGACATGATTCGATCCTATGTGCCTGCTCGACCACTCCGCTCTGCGGCAGCAGGGCGCCTTGTAACCCCTCCCACCCGCCCAAAGGGATCACAGAGCTTCTCCACCCTAGCTCCCCAGTGGTGGAACGAACTCCCCATCCCTCTCCAAACCTCCCCCTCACTACCCATCTTCCGCCGTGGCCTGAAGACTCATCTCTTCAGACTATACCTAGACTAACCACCACCACGCTGTATATTTCACTCTAAATCCCCCCCCCCCTTTTTCATGACACTTGTTACATGTTGCCCCATCCCAGCACTTTTTGGTAATTTGTATTTGTCCTAATACTGTAGCTTATTCTTCTGCCTAGTTGGCTTTGCAGAGGTTAGGTCTGAATAGTGTTCACTGTGTGAACTAAACTGTGTACTTGGCTAGAAATAGCTGTACAAAATAAGTACTGTATCTTACTGAACCTGTGTTTAGTAGTTGTCTATGACCATGAAATGCACTTTTTGTGCATCGCTTTGGATAAAAGCGTCTGCCAAATAAATGTAATGTAATGTCTTGTGTCTCCATTGAACCTCTATGTCATCTGAATTCTTAATCTGAGCTTTGCCGTTGTATAACTTTTGTGCTGCAATGAAAATTTCAGTCTGGTTTGAAATGAAAATGTTTCCTTGAAAACTAGATTCCAATAGCTAAATCAGGCACTTAGTCCGAAAGCATTTCCATTGCCATGATTACAGAGTAATGTTAAACTGTTCGGTCACCACAGCTGTGTGGTCAAGTATTATCATGGTGACAGTTATCTAGGCACAGCATTAACATAATTGGAACAATTGGAATGTCTCTGATAAATTGTAGACTTTTTTCACAGTGCGTAAATGTCAGGGAGCTAGGGTTGACGTCATGGAGCCTGCGTCTAAAGACTTTTTCGCATTCTTCCTTTTCTGCTTTCTCAGGACAAGGAAATCATAAAATAATGACTACAGAGCGCAACTGACAATACTGCGGCTTAACTATTTAGCCAGCAACACTCTTAAAAATGGGAAGCAGCCAAATTCCACCCCAATCAAATAAATCAAGGGACAGGAAACCAGGGGACCTGATGACCAGCTGACAAAGTGCTCCTGTATAAAGGTTACTGTCTTTAAAGAAATGTGGAAAATCAACACAGTAAAAGCCAGAAGCATGAACAATCTGCTTATATCTGGGGCTGGTGGTTAAAAAAAGTGTGTCTCGCACCTTATTCTATGTATAGCCTTTATTTTACAAATTTTATGCCTTTTATAAAATAATTATGCTGATTGTATCACATATTCTGAGTAATGTGTACTGGATAAATAAATAAATAAAAAAATTAAAAAATCCAACCCATTTCAAAAAGCAGAAAGCAAAATATAAATAAATAAAATATCCAATACAAAAATCATGTATGGGATATGGGCAGATTTATACAAAGCCCAGAATATTTTATCCTCATGAATAAATTGCTGTGTATGTCTGACACCCAGGTTTAAGGTGCAGAATCGCAATACAAAAATAGTGGTGGCAGACACACTAAATATAACATGGGTGGAAGAACTCTCCCCTCTGAACCCCATTCCTCCTGAAATCGATTTTACAAACCTGACCAACAAAAGTACACTTAGTTTAAGTGCAGTAGCTTTTATTCATGGTTCAGGTTGGAGGCGCTTCTGCACCTTTCAGTGAATGATGCTTAAACTGAGTCAGAAGCCAAGAGCAGAGGAGGGCTGTGGTCACAGATGAACCGCTGATCAACCGCTGATCATTAAGCAAGGCCGTTAAGGCTGGTCCAGTGAAAGATTATAATCGGAATAACTTTGTTATTAATAAAACTGTGTTAACTGTGTATTTTTCCTCTTTTTGTCCAAAACAACCACATGTGTGGTTTTACTGAAACCTGTTGAAAATTAGTTTAACCACAGAAAAATACAGGATTGGTTTCAGCGCAGATATTTGAATAGTTATGGCCTTTGTCCCCACCTAGTGGTAAAAAATAATACTACAGATACAGATCTCTGGTGGCCTACCAAATCTTAATTTTATTATTTTGCTTCCAGTGTAAAATGATTTATCATATAACCTAGGATCTACAATTATTACTTGTTAACAAATTAACTGATTTAAAGAACATTTAAAATATAGATTTCCAGGTCTTTTTTTCTATATCCTGAACTGGCTTTAACGTGGAGATCACACAGCTTGCACACTGACCCTAATCTCCTTAATTATCTTAGAGCGTTGCAGCTAAGCCTCTCCTGAAGAAATGTCACACCCTAAACTGGCATCAACATCAGGCAGCTCCAGAGACTGGGAGTCCATATAGACTGCTGTGTTTGCAGGAAAATGATCAGACAAAAACAGAAGAGAGAGATATTGGCTAAACTAGTAAGTACATTTTTTCTACTTCTTCATTTAAGAGATGCAAATAGATGCATTTTACAAAATATGTTTATTAATTACACCATTCAGTGGAAGATGAGTTACAGTTCAGAGGTCTTTGTTACTTTTGGAAGCCAGCAAATGATAAATATCATTGTAGTCATACTGTAGTATATAAGCTGTTGAAAACATAACTATCTAAATGATCAGCACATTTCTGCATTAAATACATTATTAAATAGACTGGTAAGGCAGAATTAATACATGTGTCAAATCAATATAATGAATATAATACGTCTTAATATAGTTTATTATAGTAATCACGAAGATAATTAATCCATACATTTCATTATGTGTATTGGTTATAACATTCTGCAAAAGACATTGATATTAAATGATGGGCACAAGCAACAAATCACACTGAAGCTTTGCAATCAGTGCCCAAGCAGCTGCCAAATGTATGGCTTAATGAAGATAATGGTCTCTTTGGATATCAAGAAAAGGTACAAGCAGAACCAATTTGGCAGCACAGATGAATGTTGTAAAATAACTGTTGTAACATACAGTATGCCTGCATTCTAAATTCAATTTGTACTTAATTCAATATCAATTCATGCTATTTATCAGAGAAAATTACCACAGTGCTTACTGGCCAGTATATTGTCTTACATTCCTAGGCCTGTATATTTGTGTTGGATCAGAGACATCGTGTTAAAGTACAATCAGCAATAGTGAAACATGCTAAAATACATATAAATGTCAACCTCTGAAAAATGTTGTTGGTTTTTTTTCTATACTATTGCAGCTTGTATGGTTATTTAGTAGTTGCAGTAGTCAAGAATTATATTTATGGACAGAGAGGGCAAAACATATGTTGAATAGCAATGCTTTTCTACTTTTGGACATCTAGCTGTGCCAAGATAATAAGACACTGTGACAATATTATCATTACAGATGGTCACAGATCTCTTTTAAAAGCATTAAGTAAAAGCATTTTATTTCTTATTTACACGTGACTATCTACAGATGACAGAGATACTGGTAGGTAGGTGGAAGTATAAAATGTTGGATGTGTGTATATAAATCTATACAGGTATTATTTAGATATCTTTGCACTCATATTGGTTTGGATGATAAAGAAGTGGGATGTTTTTGTTCTATAGGGGATGGGTCACTATGAGGAGCCACTGACCCTCCAGGGTAAAAATATGATGACTACCCTCAGTGGCCAGAACCTTCGCCCGTCGTCTAAAAATGGCTGGGATTCAAAAGCACCTGGCCATCATCTGTCACCAGGCTGCAGGGAGAACACCGCAGCTCAGCTTACTGCAGCCGGGCCGCCACTGGAGTCCGCCCCGCGGAGGGACCCTTCCCCCCGGGACCGCCAGCGGGAGCGCGAGAACCTGCCCCCCCCCAGACGCCCGCTGAAGCTGGCCCCGCTGGAGCTCCCCAAGGAGGTGAGAGAGTCCCAGCGCCGCAAGATCAGGGGGGTCCAGCAGGAGGCCGCGGCAGCCGCCCGCAAGATGGACGCCCCGGGGAACGAGCCGTGCCCCAGGAAGGCCAGGACAGGCACGGGGGGCGGGCGGGCCAGGTCGCCAGAGCGTCGCCCGAGCGGGCCCCTGCGCGAGCCAGTCGAGCGGGAGGCCCCGTCGCCCGCGAAGGCCCAGGCCCCGGTCGCCCAGGTGCGATCCGCCGGTCTCCTCAGAGCGGCGGGGGTTGCCCGGGGGGACGGGCCCCGGGGCCCGACCGCGCTCCCCAGCAAACCAGCCCTCCCGCCCGGCCCCGACGCCAGGGTTCGAGCGGCACGCGCTGGGGAGGTCGCTGCAGGGAACCCCGGCACGTTCCAGGACGTCGGCAGGAGGAGGCTCAGGCTGAGGAGGGCTCAGGGCGTCGACGAGGATCAGGGCAGATTGAGCGTGTCGATGACGTGCGGATTATCCGCGGGCGAGGGCAGAGAGGGCGATGGGAAAGAGGGCCAGCGGGCTGAGAAAGCGCTGAGCGAGGCCGGCCGCGCCCTGGACAAGGCGTCCCGGAGGCACACCAGGCCGCTGCGTCACATGGGAAACGTGGAGCTGTCGGGAAAGCCCAGCAAGAGAATGGCGGTTGGCAGCAACCAAGATGGCGCTCTCTGAGTGTCAGTGTAAAAGAACTCTTATTCTTTCACTTAGGGAATTCACATATAAAAAGGCAAGCTATTTTATACTCATGAGTTGGATAGTCAATGCAAGGAACATGATATAGAAGTGCAATAGTAATAATATGTAACCATTTTAAAGCCTATAAAGAGATTGTAAGGCAATTCTCAGATAGTTGGGACACATAGGAAAGTGTATTATCTAACAAGGAGGGAAAATGTAATATTTCAGTATCTGCAAAGCTGGAAATGTAAAAAAATTACATCAATATGTAAATGCGTCATTTTCCATAGAGATCCACACGTTCAAGTGTAACACAGAGAGTACAAAGCTGTGCCAAAAATGGAAAACACTGTTTATTTTCATCGTACGGTATCTTACAGCTTCACTGAAATAGCCAAGTATGAAATGTTCAAGTTTCAAGATTCTGGTTCCCACAAAAACAACAACTAACAAATGTTTACATCCATTGTGAGAGTGAATAAAGATGTTAAAACTTCCCTTGGCTTTCACGTTTTTTTGCTAGTTCATCTGGGGCTGGTGTTACCAGGAATGAAGCCAATAGATTTCTGTGCCTTATGAATTTGAACTGCATACAAAACAGGTTGCGGTTAGAATAAGTCCTTGCAATCAGTGATTATCCTGATCTTTGATGCAGGAATAATATTGCTGTGCTCTCACGACAAGCCCACGCGTTAAATTTAACAACTTGGGTCCTTGGACCGGAGCATTTAAAATTGTCTTAAAAAAAAGAGTCTTCAAATTTTCAGAAATGTTTTAACTTAAATTTTTTTTAAATGTTAAACACAGAACATGGGAAACAGGCTTTTCACTAGTGCTTGTACTTGGGCAGTAGACTGTGTGTTCGTTTCAGAACCCTCAGGCATCTTTCCTTCTCAGCGATAATGCTGGTCCAGTCTAGGTTTGTAACAGCCTTTCACTCCCTTGGCACCGTGCCTCTTGGAATGATCCCTCGCTGCACTCCGATCGACTTTCCAGACGTCTTCCTCTTCCACAAATCTCATGAAAAGTTCCTCTCTTTGCCAAGCCTGCAGAAGCGTATTGACCGTCTAAGCTTGTCTTTTGCCTCTTTCCAAAAGAGCTCCCCCAGGAGGACGCATCCGTCCAGGATAATGTAAATAAGGTCCAAGCTGTTGAGGCTTGACAGCATCAGGTACCTTTTTGACCAATCAAGAGTGAATTGGCTGGTCAAAAAGAGTGGGCATAATAGAGACGATTGCCCCTAAAAAATCTTTAGATGAAAAAACATCTGAAGTCATTGGTGGTGGAACAGTTTAAAATGAGACAACGGACTTTGTAAATCTTGAAAAATTGTATGGGAGTCAGGGGGGAGAAGGGGTGAAACATTATTTTTTCTATGGGTATGTTAAAAGTTTACTAGCAACTCGTGCGGTTCTCATATGCGGTTCTTGCTGTTGCTGTGTGATCAAGCTAAAGAACTAAGTTGGCTCTTGTGTCTTCAGTAGTAGCATCTGTCACTAAAGCTGCAGTGGCCAGCTTGACTGTACGGCACGTGTCACCTCTATTGGCTTTGCCTTTAACAGGCTGGTGTCTTATGGCCTAAAGTATCTCAGGCAACCGGACTCCTCCGCTCCCTTGCAACGTACGGAAGACGTCTTAACTCTCTGAGATCACCGGCCACGTCACGCATCTGCCTGAAAACATCACGCACCTCTGATCACTGCCCCACAGGTCTATAGTTAGCCGGGCCAAAGATAACCGATCCCTGCCCTCACGGCTCGGTGCTTGAAATACCTTCCATCTCTATGCCTCCCACCTTGTCAACAATAGGGACCCTGGAAGTCCGTGAACAGAGACTTTCTCCTTTACCGAGGCTCTGTTTGGTTAGCAGTGGCTTTGTTAGTTGTGCTTAGTTTGTTTGATAGTTGTAGGTGCTCTCCTGGGCCAGTAGGGGGTGTGATGAGGTCTGCAAAACCACTTTGCAGAGGAAAGCAAATCCTGCACACCAAAGGCAAGCACAGAAAGGAGTCTGAGAACAACTCTTTCAAAAACATTCCATAGGAAATCCTTCACCTTTGAGTCAAAAGTCAAACTGGGAGAATCAGCAGCCCAAAAGAACAAGGCCAAACTGCCACCGCTGCCACAAGAGATGAAATAAATATTACTGTTCAATCCAAGAAAGCACAATTAACCTTTCCTATAACACATGCTAAATTAGCCGAGTTGAGCAGTAGCAGTATGACAACAGTATGAACCTGATACATCATTCTCCAGGTGGACAATCAGACATGTGAAACACTTACTGTATAGAGCATGCTTAGGAATGCATTAAAAATACTAATAAATGAAATCTGACCTGGGAAAAAAGAAACAAAATGAGAGACAGCAGTGGACAGGTTGAGCTGACTGACAGCACGCGAGCTGGTGAGCCTGGCCACTGGAGCAGCCCGAGGGCAGGAAGCTCCAGCAAGGCTCTGAAAGCAGCGGTGTGGGCTAGCGGCAGGAAGCCTGACTTTGAGGGCAACACTCTGGATGGGCGCAGTAAAAAGGACAAAAATACCCAGAAAGTTGGTCTATAATTGGATGGAGCCGTCAGCCTCCTTCTTTTTTTTCCGTCCGTGAGCAACCGAGTGAAACCCTACACTTTCTCTGTAGTTCCTCCCACTCTAACCAGCTACCCAAAGGTTGTAGCAGTACCTCACCTCAGTTTTTATCCACACTGCGCACTGGATTGTTGCCCTGGATTAATGATAATTATTTCATTTTTCTTTTCTTGAGAGGGCATTGGCGGAGAGTATGTTTTGATGCAGGATGCTGTGGTCCTCTTGGGTCTGGCAATAAGAGCACTATACATACAGGCAGCTGGAGTCAAAGGAAACCAGACACAGAGAAGTCCTGTAGGAGTGCATGATTAAGAAGCCAGGTAAGAATGGCATCCCTGCACATGTGCGGGGTTCTTGATCTGTTGATGAAATGGCCGTACTTTTTGTTTAGTTGTAGTTTATGTCGTTCTTGTTGTCATTGCTGTTGTTGTTGCCGTTGTTGTTTTAAATTAAACTCCAGCACTGATTTTCTTGGCGTTTGTCAACTGGTACTTTGTGAAACGGAACAGTGCTGAACAGACACTGTTTAGAGGATCGGTCTGGTGCTCTGTGTTTTCTTCCTGTGATGTTCATTGCTGAAGCTTTTCGGAAAAAGGCCTGCTCTTTACATTTGGAGGAATGATGGAGTGCTGTGGCTCTGGAAGAGACATTAAGGTGCGATCCCACATCCAACAAGAGCTTGGAAAGCCACCTGGTTGCTTCTGTGAACAGAGTCCAGGGACCAGGGCTAAGGAAGTGGTTCCTGACTAAATTGCATGTTTTTGTCTCTAGTATGAGCATTAGTTCCAGGGGATTTGGATTTCCACTGAAACTGAGATGTGGTACAGGGCCTGATTTGTATTGTGACGGCCAACCCCTCCATTGCCACACAGGTTGGCTAAGGCTAGAATAATCTTGCTTGCATTTGAACACGTTGTCATGCAATGAGCTGTCTGGTCTAATAACATTGGGACAATGGTGTCATAATAATGTAGCACATACTGTAAAGCACATTGCACGGTGAGATGCTCCCAATAATATCTGTTGACTACGGTGACAAAGATGAAAGTTTATGACAGTCTGCAAATAGTTATCTATGATTTCGTTTTTTGTTTTTTAATTAGGCAATTTTTTTTCACTTAAAATGAATAAAATGTCATGTTAACACAGTTACACACATGAAGAGGGAACAATTAAGACCATTTTGAATGTTTAAGCACCATTACTAGGTATCAGAGTAGGACAGGTCAAAATCAAGCTCTTAAGTAGCCATCTTACAGTAAGTGACAAAAATGGTACTGAATTAATATGGACCATTATGACCCACTGCTGTATTGTTAACCCTAGGCTCCAGATATCATTAACCAGATACGAGGAGAACTGATGCTGTTTTGAAGCTCACCCTGGTGATGAGAAGAATAATGTCTTATTTTCACTCAGTACAGGGAAGGGGTTTGGGAGCTAGGGTCTGTACTTCTCTCCCGGTTGGTATATTTGCATGAAAACCCACTTGATTTCATTTATAAATGCTGCTTTGTAATAGTTTTAATTGTGTTTAATGCACCATTCAATCTCAAGAGTAAAATTCAAGAATATATTTGGTTTCTGTGATTATGGGTCTGTGCAACAAGGTTCAATTTAGGTTTTAGGCCTTCACCGACAGATTGCCTGGATATTTTCCAGATGGCTATCATAAATGTAAATTGGAAACAAATGTTTACAGAAATTCCAAAACAAACAGAAAAATTACTACCTGTCCATATTCACTGAAAATTCCACCTTCCGTCTTGTTCTACCCAAGTTAGAAAGTGCTGAAATGAATATTTCTCAAGAATTAAAGGCTCAGCTATATAAATTCAGCACCCTCCCACTGTATGCTCTGCACAGATTCCATTCTAATGCAGCAAGGAATGGTGCGCATTAGATAAAGCCCTTTTAGGAAGCCCCGCCCATAAAAAAGCAAAGCAGAAAATCTATGCTATGCTATGGCTATCCTCCACCTGCCACTGTTGCTCCGCCCCCACGGGCAGAGGCAATGAACAGCTTGAGGCATTTCAGGTACTTCCTGGCCAATCTCTGAGTAACTGATTTGGGTGCGCTCTGACCCATATCTAAATTCAGATTTTGGAAAAAGAGAAAGTAACAATAAAGGATTAGGGCTTGGCTGCAGACTCTCGACATGAGAGGAGACAAGGCAGGAAGAAGGTGCCGCAGTCACGTACATAAGTTTTGAAAATATTAATTAATTTACAATAAGATAACAAGCTGATTAGGCTGACATTTTAGCTCGGGTGCAGCTCAGGAATTATAATTTTCAATAAGCAGTTGTGCTTCGCCTCATTAGCTCACCCTCAATACATCATAACAGAACATTAAGCATTTCCACTCATTTGTTTTTCGATTATCATTCAAGCAAAGCTTTTTATTTAATCCTTCTATTAAAGTGACAATCCTTTCAACTGCATTCTGTATAGATCCATGAGAGCGATTATAAGGATTACACTGCTGTGATCTTGATAAAGTGGTCCATGGCAGTTTAACAAGCCACTGCCTTCAGCAACAGGGTGAACAGCATTCTGGGAAATTTTATCCTCTCCCTCTCAGTCACCATATGCAGCTTTATGGTCGCTTCCTCTTTAAAATTAAACAAAGGCTGAACATTTAAGAAGTACAAATCATTAAATGTATACAGTGTGAAAACAATATGTACACATATTACTGAGCGACAGTTTGTAAATTGACGGTTGGTTTGGTTGAATGAAGAAGCCCAGAGCAGACGCCACATCGCCAACATCTCACAAAGGCACTTAAACTTCTGCCCTTTCTCAAACAATTCCCACAACCTCGTGATGACAGTGTAGACATTAAGACATTTTTCATAGTTTCTTCTGCAGAGATAAACTTTCCATGAGAAATCACAGCAGGGAGTGATACATTCTAATACTAAAGAATGTATCCTGTTGCGTTCACAGCAGTGTTACTGCAAGGGGTCATCTGACCGCTCAGCTCTTGCCCTGGATTGACCATTACAAGGATGTTCCTATCCAGCAGACTGTGAACTGCCAGTACTCTCTGATCTGGTGATGGGAGCTGAATTGGTTCAATCGGGGCTGTGAGTACACACAGGTGACTGCAGTAAGTGCCCACTGGAGGAAACGCCCATGGATGCTGTGGACCTCCAGGGCCTGGGAGGAATCACGCTGCCCTAAAGACAGGCATTTCAAGCTTTCCCTAAAACTATGACACATAAAACACTTTTAGACCATTGACCCAACGTCCCACTGTGTCAGATTTCAGGGCAGCGGGTTTAAAGAGCACCCACTGGGCGCTTCTTGTCTCGCCTCCCAGAAAGATGCACTGTAATGAAGGCTTATGGACAAGCGAGTGAGGAAGCATTATTACTGCTGACATCTGCACTGTAAAACGTTCAGCCTTGATTCAACTCTGAGAGAGTTCAAATAGGGGTCAAATCCATGAGAGTACTCCATGAGAAATGTACTCTCTGAGAGTTGATATCATTCTGAACATTTTCCCATGTGAAGGAAGTGGATAATAGATGGATTGCAGAATTGCATTTCTGCCCTATTCTGAATATAACATTGGCCCTTGCGAAGATAACTAAAGACAAAGTTTTTAAAAACTGACTATAGTTTTTTTTTTTTTTTTTTGATGCTATTTCTTACAGGAAGTCTTGGTTTTGAATATGCTGTCTTGTGAAAACCTGATTAAAGGGGGTCTGCTTGTCCATTCTGGGCTTTGATTTTGAAAATCAGCTGCTGTTTTCACAGGAAAAAACCTTGATGGTCACTCCCTCCTCTGCCAGGAAGCACTTCAATCGGGGCAGAGATGGTTTTGCGAATTGGATTTAGGATTTCTCAGATCCTGATCATACTCGCACTCACACTATCTGGCGAAAGAGCGGATGCACAGAGAGCAGGTATGGCTGTAAGAAGTTATAACCACTGAGTAGAGATACCCATGAGGCTTTTGGGTAGATCAACAGAGGACAAAATCAAAAGAAGATTGCGCACTATCTTTGCAGAATACAACAGATATCAGACATTGCAACATATCAAAATATATGAGCAGTTATAACAATATATTCCTTAGAGAACGTTGTTGTGTAATTTCTTTATTGTTATATTTTTCAAGAAGTCCACATCTTTGCAGCGTTTTCATTTTAAAATGTTATACATTTAGCATACGTTATCCTTATCCAGAAGGACCTGCACAGGATATATTCTTTTCACATTAAATCCATTTATACTGCTGGGTACTTATTGAAGTAATTAAAGCTGAGTACCTTGCTCAAGGGTATAACAGCAGTGTTCTACCTGGGAACCAAACCTATGATCTTGGAATTGCAAGCTGAGTTTCCTCACCATAATGGTACACTGAAACCTGTTCCTGTGGTAGAAATTTCTGCACAATAATTGCAAAGCTCAGATTGAAAAGATACATGCTGAAAAGCATTCCGAATTGGGGAATGCAGACAAAGAAATTGAAGGAAAAGTTGTTCTGCAAATTGAAAAGATTCTTGGAAATGTGAAATTATGGTGGACACATTTACACAGTAGGCTCACCTCTAATATATGTATATTTTTTCATTCAGGCTGTAAAAATGTCCATTATGACCTGGTGTTCATTTTGGACACCTCTTCCAGCGTGGGTAAGGATAACTTTGAGAAGATCAGACAGTGGGTAGCCAACCTGGTGGAGTCCTTCGACGTTGGGCCCGAAAAGACGCGCGTGGCCGTGGTCCGCTACAGCGACAGGCCCACCATCGAGTTCAACCTCGGGAGGCACAGGACACTGGAGGACGTCAAGAGGGCGGCCAGGAACATCCGCTACCTGGGCGGCAACACCATGACCGGCGACGCCATCAGCTACACCACCAGAAACATCTACACCGAGCTGGCCGGGGCCCGACCGAAGGCCCGAGGCATCCAAAGGGTGGCCATCTTGCTGACGGACGGCAGGAGCCAGGATTTTGTCCTGGAGCCGTCCAGGGAGGCCCACCGGGCCGGGATTAGAATGTTCGCTGTGGGCATCGGGGAGGCGCTCAAGGTGGAGCT
This sequence comes from Anguilla rostrata, assembly GCF_018555375.3. Classification (NCBI taxonomy): domain Eukaryota; kingdom Metazoa; phylum Chordata; class Actinopteri; order Anguilliformes; family Anguillidae; genus Anguilla; species Anguilla rostrata. The sequence continues at coordinate 39,889,417 of NC_057940.1, read as the reverse complement.
GGAGGAGATCGCCGCCGAGCCCAAGAACGCCCACGTCTTCCACGTGTCGGACTTCAACGCCATTGACAAGATACGGGGGAAGCTGAGGAGGAGGCTTTGTGAGAGTGAGTGATCGCTTTCTCCCTGATGTGCCCACTCTCTGGGCTCCTGATTTCTCATTCTTAGCTATACAACAACGTAGCACATACAGTACATACTGTATGTGTGAGTGTGTCTGAATGTGCATACCTGTATAGGCGTGTGAGACCCAGGGCTAGATCTGCTTCAAAATCCCAGGATTTTCCCCAAAATGTATTTAGTGGAAGAGGTACCTTAGGGAAGGAAATACAAAAACCTTTTTAGTATGTACGATTTACATATAAAAATATTACTGATATGGTCCTGTCTGCAGACAGGTTGCGAAGAGTATGCACATATCTCAATGGAATATGCACAGTTATATTATAAAATGGTTTATTGTGACAGGTACAATTGAATATATTTTCCGCAATGCGTCTCTGTAATAATAGCACCACTAATGTGTGTTACTTACAGCACACATAAACGTGGAACAGATTCTGAGGAACGTGGTTTATGTTGTGTTATTAATATGCCAATCTCAAGCACATACTGAGCAGTAGGAGTTCTTTGCCCTAGTCTTGGAGTACCCCTGTATATGCTGCTTTTTGTTCTAGCCAATCTCTTGAAGGTTGCGGGAAGCATGTATTTCAGTTCCATAATTTTGTTCTGAAATAGATTTGAACACAATGCAGGTTTGGCTCATTACCATTAGCTTTTTCTTTGAACTCTTCATTTTCCAAAGAGTGTTTACAGTACATCAAAAGACCAGGTGTCCACACTTTCAACATTAAGGACTTCGCTGATTGCAGTTATAGGTCTATCTATTTATTATTCAAAACAAAATATATCCTCTACCATTTCATATTATTTTAAGGACCTAATAGTAATTATTATTATTATTCACAGCCCCTACTTTACCCGCAAAAATGTAAATAAATCCATAACTTTTTATATAATGACAAGACAAAAAAGGAATGAAGGAAAAAGTAAACTTGCTGTTAATGTATACAGCCTTGCCTTATTTCCCTGCAGTAACACAGCACCTCCTTTCTGTAATTACATAGTAATGAAACATTGCAAAAATAAATTGTGAACAGCAGATAATGTTACCCTTGCAGACACTATTCCATGTCAGCTGACCTCTCTACAAACTTGGCTGCCATTCAGTTACTTAAGGCTGTCAAATACCAAATACCATTATATTTTAAGTATGATACAACTAAAAGCTAGGCATGGGATATTGTGTTAATGGATGCTCAGTGCAACAGGACACAGATTAAAAAGATAAATTGACAAGGTAGATGTCTCTCTTTTTTCTTATTTTATTTTTTCAGACCATAGTTTTACTGTGACCAATTTCAGCTGTTTCACTGGAACTTGGAATTTCAGCTTAATTGGAATGCCGGCGAGGTCATCTGAGGTGACATCCAAGTGTACTGCTTCGTAAAAAAAAAAAGCTATGCCAAAACAACAAAGAGTCTATTGGGGCAACATAACAATGATATAGGTTATGTATAAACAGCCTCATTAGGATCGGATTTAAAAAACAAAAAAAAATATATATAAAAGGCCCCTGGCGAGAAAGGATACATATGGAGGGCTGGAAGAGCAGATCCATGGTGAATTGCAAATGACCACTTCTGACCAGAGCATTTTTGTGGTCTGCTGCTCTAAGGAGTCTAGTGCAGAGGTGTAGAACATTGGCAGACCAAAGTTATTCCAGCCTCCACACTCTCCAGGGCCCTGACAGTCCTCCAATAGAAATAATGCCTGAATAATGGCACAGATTAAATTTAGCAATCATAACAGAGATAATCTGATGCTACAACATCCGTGTCCAAAATCCCAAAATAAATGTCATAAATACCAGGGTTTCATTTGACCCTAGACCCAGCGTCAGGGCGAGGAGAAGGGCGTGTGCTTGGAGGATGACGGAGACACTCGGTTTACATTCTCGGCTAAAGTTAGCCGGCAGGGAAAGCAAAGATGCCGGGAACACTGAGGCAAAACAGTAAATAAGACAACTCAAAGCATGCCGCAACACCACGAACCTTTAATACAAGGACTTCAACCTAACACTGGCTTTGTGGCCTCCACACACATTTCTTCCACTGTCCGATCTACTCCTTTTTGTAACTTGTATTGTAATAAGAAACTTTATTTAAATCGTGTGTCTGTGTGGAGTGATACTGAAAACTTGGGCACAGCGGCAAGGCTGTTTTCATTTTAAACTGTTCACCTTATCCTTCTTTTTCACATGCGGATGCCAGCCCAGGTCATCCCAATTGCAAAATGATGAATTTACTTTCACTGGTGAGATGAGGGAGTCCACAGTAATTGCCTGCCCTAAATGGCTCCAGTTACCTCCTGTTGTCACTGTGAGGGAAACTACTGGCTTAAATGGCTCCAGTTGCCTCCCCTTGTCACTTTGAGGGAAACTAGACTGTGTTGGTCTATATTTAATTGACGAGTTTAATGAATTCAGTTAAGTGACTATTTATTTATGTATTTGTGTATTTCATTCTATTAGCTTCAAGAACTCAGAAAATTCATAATGCTGCGTTTGAGGTGAGAAAACAGAGTAAAATATGGTCAGAGCTGGTCAAGACAAAGAGTCCAGCTACACCCTGAGAGGAACTTATTGAACAGTGCATTTCTCCTCTTACCTCCTGTCAGCACAGCCACACACATCCAGTCTTCGTTCATGCCATATTCTTTTGGATGGCAGAACGCTACGCATAGACATCGAAGAATATCAGAGGCAAGCAAACAAGTTGCTTGAATGGCTAAGTTATTTTTGTTCTGAAAATTACAGTTCTAATGTTTCAACTGGTACTACTGTAATGTTTAGCTTTCACGTACAGTGTTTGTTTTTTGCCTTGTAATCTGCTTTTAAAAAATACTTTTGTGAAAGTGGCGAAAGACCACAAACCCTTTTGCCTGCATATCATTAATGTATGGTCCTCAGCTAGAAAAAGTGAGTTTTCTGTAGAGGGGATGACAGTTTATTCATGAAAAATCACAGTTATCTCATGGCATCAATTATAATTGTGTCATTTGGGAATTTAAGAATAGTTGAGTTTAACTCATGTCACTTCGCAATATTCCATATTTTAATATAATGCAGGGCTTACTCTTCTCAACACCTTATGAAAATGTCAGCCATAATTTGCTGCATTTTACTTTTATTGTCACCTCGGGAAGAAATACAAAACGAGACAAGTTAATGCTAAAAACCATTTTCTATTTTAAACAGCTTTTTATCCCACTGTTTTTCTTTTCTCCTTCAATCTCGAGCGCCATTAATAATGCAGGCTCGTCGTGCTGCGGCCGCGTCCTCCGTCATTTTGGCAGGGAGCACACTGCCGTAACACCCGCACCCTACGAAACGCGTGCAGGCAGTCGCCTTGTCTTTGAGCGGAATGACACATCTAATATATCGCATCCATTACGGCTCTGTGCCAGCTTGTTCGCCACGCACCCTCTTGCAATATCATTTATTTTGGACTTCTCAGTACACCCATAACCGCGGACTCTGTGGCCTCTAATCAAATGAGACACGTTTCTAAATTTGACAGGGCCGCCCCATTACCCATTATACGCTTGGGTGTCTTAATCCCAGTATGTTTATCTTAACTTTAGAAGCAGTCATTCTCCAATCTGTTTCTGATTAGTGCCTCTACATGCTCATGAAACACAGGGGATGTTTTCCATTAGCCTGTTTTATATTACTGTGTTTCCCGTTGCCAGCAGACAATCCAAAGGACCTGATGTAATACCATAGAATGACAAATAGAAAGATTCTGCAGTTGGAACTGAACACTTTAGGTCAATCAAAGTGAATGTTCTTCAAACTTTTAATATCAACTTGGAAAATGGAAGCTTTTTTGTGCCAACATTTTTTTCATATACAGTAAATAATGCTGTTGTTTTATTTAACATGCTTTTACATAGATGGCCATGTTCTAACTGATGCACTGTCATCTCCCATTGCCTAGTAATTTGTAGCGATTTTCTTTCTGCATTATGTTCAACACTTCTTGCTGTAAGCAAACCCCAGGACTAATTGGAGCTGTGGCTTCCAAAAGCAACAGTTATAAGGAAGAGTTATTGCATGTCTAGTTTCTTGCCACAAAAAAAAAATTATAATAACAAATAATAAATTTAAAAAGCAAAAAATAAATAAAGAAATGAAAAACAATTAAATAAAATCTCAGTCAGAAGAATTAATGGTGCATTTCACATATGTGTTACAAAACCAATATCCAGTTTATGTCTCTCCACATCCTGGCTGTAAACGTGAAGGAACACGTAGCAGAGAGTCAGTCTGTCCCTGTGCATGGGGGAAAACCCTAAGGGGTGGGGCTGTGGTTGGGTCACTAGCTTCAGGAGCCCCGCCCTTCACCACTTCCATTTTAACTTGTCGGTCGATCTTTAAATTACAGCTTTTTGGGCCACAGACACAAGGACTGTGTTCCGTCGCTTACTAGCCCGAAGGCATTACGTTTCAGCTCGACTTACAGAGTACTCATATGGGGTTTGTGTGCTATCTGAGAAAGAGAGCTGCCCTCGCTTTGGAGTTTTTGTGGGGCGTGACGTCCTGCCTCTGCGACCAGCAAAGGCTCCCCTGTCTGTGAGAAGAAGGAGCCATTCTCTTATCGTGCAAAACAAGTGGAGAAAACTAAACCAAACAAGAAAATGCAAAACACACCTTCAGCAAACTGCGCAAACTGTAGAAAATTGCTGCTTGTTGTTGAACTTTCCTAAGCTACAAGCCGTTTCATGTCAGTTGCCCTAAGCAGTGGTTAATCTAATTTTTTTTCTGGCGCAAATGTTTACGGATACAAATTTTGTAAAAGATGAGCAATGGCTGTACACTCAGGGCACCTCACTCAGGGTAAAAATAAATTGTTGAGAAGTAACAATCTTTCCAGCTGAACAAAGTCCTTTTTATAGTGGTGATTAAAGATAATTGCAGGCTCTGATTGTACATGATTGTCAGAGATGCAAGCTGCCAGCACAATTTTGGGTGTGTGCCCCTCATTTTTTTCCCTCCCTCCCTTCAGCGAATACATTCAGGAATGAGAGAACCTCTTTGCCGATGCACCTTACCGATCCACCTTCATGCTAGGGGTGTGTCCACATGGTCAGGGCGTACCCCAAGAGAATGATGAAAGAACTTTTGAGGTGGTGAGAAGGGTGCCCTTATCCCATAAGCACGATTCCTCTTCAGACAATATTTTGTAGACAGATCCAAAGGAACATTAAGGAAAAGACTGCTGCGAGTGGGTCATTCTACGTTCATTAAATTTGTTTAAAAATATAACAATGACCCATTTTCATTGGCAGTGCAGGCTGTATGTGCAGCAACTGTGACACTACATCGCACTTGAATGATAATAATGGGAACTTTAGGGGGTTATTCTTAGAACATCTATGTTAAACCATCTGTTGCCAAGTGGAACATTGGGATATTCTTACCAGTGAGTGTCACAATTAGATAGTGTTCTGGATATTTTGATATCCATTCATTAAAATCATGATACAAATACCGAAAAGAAGAAGAAGAAGAAGAAGAATAAAATCTGATATTTAAATGATGCTGATTGATGTGTTTTGAGATCTTGATAAAGGGGTCATTTGGAGTGTAGTTTTTACAGCAGTGCTTATTCATCAGTGCTTATTATTATACACATTGATTGGGAAAGATAATATCTGTAACTTTCTAAAAGATAAGTTCAGAACTTTGAACAAGTATGCTGTGTCAACATTCGGTTACAAGGCAACTTCAAAATGTTTTATTCTGTATGACTGAACAGTTTTAATCTAATGTATACTATACATATGGGAGTATTTTCCCGGAAGAATAAATGTAGTAGAAAATTGCAAGTATGGTATGATTTACTAATATAACGTAATAGTTAATAGTTTTTATGGCAGCAAACATTGCTGGCACTCGCAGTAAACAGAATTAATTTTATGGAAGGCCAGTGAAATGGATCACTGGACTAAGTATGGATTCAATCATCTTATTAAGTAATCATTCTTTAATCAGTAAAAACATTTTGTACATTCATGGTACTGTCTGTACTTGTAACATCCATTGACTCACAAACATTGGGATTATGATTGATTGTATATATAAAATTGGGAGCTATGGTCTGGCACAAAATCTGGACCACCACAGTGCCAAGTGCAGCCCCACGGAATGATGCACAGTGGTGTGTGGCATCACCCAAGGGAAGGGAGGGTTCCTGTTGGCCAGGATTGCAGCTGGCGTTTATGCATGTGGACTACCAGTGCTGGAATGACTGATCAGATAGTTTGATAAGCAAGGTAACTGTCCATTTAGCTAACGCTGTATAGCATAATAGTATTTGTTGAAAGTTTGCTATTTAACATGCTAAGCAAGATACCTAAAGTTAATGACCATACTTCTTGTTGCAGGGTACTAAACTGGCTACCAGGCTAGCCACTTAGCTTTCTAACCGGTTGCACTTTTATACAATAATGCTTGCTTCAAGCTGGCTATCCAGCAAGCTAAGCACGCTAGGTGTTTAACTCGTTAGCATAATGATGTAATATAATTGTTGCTTGTTATATTTGAGCTTTTTTAAAATGTAGAAACAAGCCAGCTACAGTAATGGCATGTTTCCCTGACAGACTGATTGATCTGATCACTTACGCCTACTTACATTACCTTATCCAGAGGTGGTGAAGGCAAAGTGTTTTTAGAACCATTCTGCAAAGTTCTGTAAAATTGCTACAAAATAGCTGCACTCACACTGTTAAATTCAATGAATTACGGTCACAAATTTTATGACGCTTTTATGTTTCGGGCCAAACTAAAACAATTATTGCAATAGAAAAATATTGTCACTTTGTCATTTTGTAAGTTAATGTCATATTTTAATGTCCCCAAATGACTAGCCTTTTATCTCTAAATATTAAACATCTTTAAGAGACTCATTTCAGAGCATTTAAAACAAGGTAAGAAACCTTGTTTTAAACCTGTATGGGAAAGTGCCACTAAAATCTACCTACAAAAAACAGATAAAAGATAAAAAGGTCGTACATTTTCTTATTTTGTATGCTGCTACAGAGCCTGGGGCCTAAATGACTGTTCACAACACCTTTGTGTACAAAATCTGTAAAGGATTTTTGAAAACATAGCATATTATGCGTATTCCATGCGTACTATTTAATCCCACCACATTAGGAAAAGTTATGCTTATCAAAATAAGGTTAACTAGTTTTTGGGATATGTCAAACACTGAATGGGGTTGAATTGACCCTAAAGGTAATATGAGGGTTAAGACATGTTTTTGTTTGCTGTGCGATCTGTATAGATTTACACAAATTACATAATTGAAGTGAATAATCACTGTGCCCATTTTTGTAATTACAATAAATGATTAATGTCAATGGAGCTTTGCATGACACAGTAAATCCTCAAACTGGAAGTACACCATTGCATAAGTGCAAGTAGCCCATCTATACAATGCGATGGACACAGTCGACTACAGTAAGGCTGGTCTGGGACACATTATTCGCTCCCACCTGGCTGTGGCATTCATCTGTCTCCATACTGGAAGCCCCTGGAAATATAACCCTGTGAGTTGGTCTGCCAATGTAAACTAATCTGGCTGGTGTTGCTATTCTGGTTGTCACCACTTAGCATGCCCCTAGCTCACCGGTTGGCACTGGCCTTTGATACATGCGGACGCATTTAAACATGTCACCGCACCAACCTGGACCTGCGTCTGTCGCCATCCTAGAGCTATCAATATTTCTCTTGTCTGAAAGTGACTGTCTACGAGGTCATTCCTATGTTCCCAAGGTCCTATGTTCCCCAGATTTATATGGCACATAATGGGAACATGACAAAGGGTCCTATGTTCCCAGGGTCCTATGTTCCCCAGCTCGATATGAAATCTTATCTGTGTTCAGTAGATAGAGACAGAGACAGTAAATCAATGATTTTCTGTCTTACTCCAGAAAACTATGTCAGCTAGGTCTATCAGAAAACAAATGGCTTAGCTATGCGCAGAAGTCCTCAATAATAATAATATTTTCCAAGAAATTATGAAAAATTGTTCACAACGTTTCGTCAGGTGCAATAGAACTTGGAAACATTGGACCCTGGGAACAGATACGCTCCCCTGTCTACTGCCGTGATGCAGCTAAGCCTGTAGGAAGGAAAGAAACTCCACCATCATAGTACAAACCCGCTAAATCGGAAATGTTGGAATTGTCCCTGTAAACATCACTGATCTGTTATAGGAAAATGACAACCTTCCACTGTATATGTGGCTCAATAATATTCAAATAATAATGATGAAAAAACATTATAGTTCACCTAAAATGAAAGTGTATCAAATTTACATGGAATCAGTAAATTGCATGCTAAACAATAAAAAGTGGAGGAATAGTAGACTTTTATTGATGTATCGTATCTTTGTGTCCAAAACCTAACCATTTTATAATTGAATTAATTATTTCCGTAAGCCTACAGTATATATAGGTTCCATTGGTGCAAGCACACATACACCCACGTTCTTATTGAATACCAGGCATAAATACAGCCACAGTTGGTTGCCCAACACAGTCAAAGGATTTATACATATTTTCATAATGAATTCTGAATGAATTTATACATATCTTCTGAATGACAATGACAATAATGGAGATTAAGTAGAGATTTTATCAAAGCATAATGTGGTGCACCCAGCATGTTACACTGTGAGTCCTTGCAAGGGGGATGGGGGGTCTGTTGAGAGATTATGGTGTGCCTGCAAATTCATTCAAACCCAATGCCAACCAGTGTCTATTTCTGTTGTCTTCCCAGATGTGCTCTGTCCAAACATGAAGGTGCAGCCTGATCGGTTTAAGCCCGACAGCACAAGCTCAGGTCTGGAAGAAGTCCCAGGTGAGTTGCTCACCCCCCCCCCCCCCACCCCCCCCCGCCCCATATTCAAATGTTTCTGCTGCATGTCCATAGTTTGAATTAAAGTTTTGTATTTCAAAACCTGACTGTGAAATTGACAACAATCCCAGGAATGTGCAGAAACCATTTGATTAATTCAGCGCATGTTCACATACCTTCTTGTATTACCTTACTGGAATGAAGCTATATTTTGGCATCTGGAAGAATATTTTTCCAAGCAAAGTAATTAATTATGTTCCTGTATTGTCTGGTATCACTTACCAGAGATTTAAAAAAAACTGAAGAAAATGGGTAAAGACTGAATCTGTCCCAAAACTGCAAGCTATTGTTTTTCCCCCACTGGTTCTGAATACTTAGTCTGACATTGTTAATGTGCACTGGGTATGACCACATACAAATTATTCTGGGATACAACTTATCCAGATAGATAGTCTGCTTTTCTTTGAACCATTGGGGATCTGAGTTCCTGTCTAGCCACCCCCTCAGCCTTCGTTTGGTGTCTAAGAGTAAAAACAGACGTGGACCAAGCTGTTTAACTGCTGCGACACTGCCTTTACCTTCGCCTCGCTGATTCTTCTGTCTCCATTGAATTGCTTGACAGATAGGTAGGAGAAACTTTTGGACAGTAGTAAAGCATTGATATTCTTTCAAATTCATTTTTATGCCTTACACTTGCTTTTTTGTGGGGAGATAAGACTCAATGAAAGTAAAAGAAAATGTATGATTAATTTGGGATGTAGGTTTGAGAGAAAAGAGAATAACTGGAGCTTTGAAAAAAAAACAACAACAAAAAAACATTTTGTCAAACCAAAAAAGGAGCATAGATTATTAAAGCAGCCTGCGGTTAATCCTGGTGAGACTGGGTTCCGCTGTATGGATACAACAGTATGGTGTTGGATCCTGACTGGGTTTCTCCCCTTCTTTTTATACAAGACTGGTTATGCTTCTTGCAGTCTGTGTGCACCAACCACGCATGAAGAGGCTGGTGGATTCAATAACATGAAGCAGTGGAGAATGTGTGCCTGCCTGCGTTCTGCAGGACTTTGCAGTGGTGAAATGGGCCTACGGGACAAACTGGGCTTATGAAATTGTTACTATATATAAAAATACACGACTGTATTTTTTAAAAGTCTATGCACCTCTTTTTAAAACAGTTAATCTCAACATAATTCAAACTAAATGTGTGTGCATTTGGCGGCGGGGTGTGGAGGTGTGGTAGGGGCTGTCTTCTTATAACAGGAGAACTATCAGTAAAGGCTAGTGTCCCTATTATTTGGATACAGTTGTAATTATCATTCATCTGCATATATCAATATAATTAACCCAGATGCCTCAATGATGGCCTATACAGTCAGACTATGAAGCCGCCCAAGAAGATGACCACAGTATGCCTCCAGACCAGCTGGAACTGGAATAGCCTGCCATTGGTATTCACCAGAATAAGAACTACTCTGGATGTTATATTTTACTGGATTCAAATGCACCTTCTAGTAGAGTACTAATTATGTGGGTTGATGTCTACTGTACTCTGCAATATAACAGGAATAAATCCAGATCTATCACTCAAATAGTTCAAAAGTGCTTATGCCTTTACCCATCTATCATTCAATAAAGCATAAAAGCTAAAACTGTGGAGCATTGTCACCGAAGAACAGGTCTTGATAGCGGGATTGAATATTGACACAACTGTAAATGTATGCTTTAATTCATATTGAGGACCAGACCTGCCAAAATTCAAAATAAATATCAACAAACCAATCAAAATCAAAATATCAATAAATCAAATGCGAATCAATAAACCTAAATAAATGCAGAAATAAGACAACAGTCATTATTAAATAAATACTAATGCAAAGAAATATGCCATAGAAAATACATTTTGCATAACTGTGTAGTTCTCACTGCTGTACCTTGTTAAATTTTACCATCTGTTTACATGCAAACAGAATCAAACCAGAGGAGTATAAACATAAACAGAGGCAATTTAAGCCACTGTGAAGCTTGTGAATCTTAGTAAGCTTCCAAGAAGAAACATGATGATTTGAGGATGACAGTAAAAGGTGGTCAAACCAGGAAGAAGTCATGAGAATGGGTGGATTTTACACGGTCTGGGTGTGGCTATCCTGCCTGTAGAATCCCACAAATAAAATGAATTGCTACCTTGGCTGTCCATTAAACTGAAAGCAACAAAGAAATGTCCGCTTAGTTTGTGAGAAATGTCTGTTTTCCTTGTTTACATCTTACAACTGACAGCTGTGCATGTAGTCACATAAAATGTAGCAAACTTAATGAACATCATACCAATTTTAATTGTCAACAATAAATTATATTTAGATTATTGTGGCCTTATTACTGAATCAGATGTGAATGGTGAAAGGAATATTGTTGTTAAATACGATATATTGCCATTTAATCAATGAAGGCAGTATGGCAAAACATTTGCATATTTACCATCTTTACTGATAATATAGTGTATTTTCCTATGCATTTTCATTTTTAACTGAGTGGCAGTAAGAGAGCCATCTTAAACAATGTCTGCAAATTATTTCCACAGACAGGTCTCGGGTCAATCCAAAGGAAGTTTTTGCCTCGTACATTCATGCATCCTTTGAGTAAACAAATCCTGTAAAATCATAAGCATGACTTTCCCTCTTGACCCTGTTCCCAGCAGCTGAATGTCTGCCGCAATAACTTTTAAAACTAAAACCTGCTGGAGACTGAGAGGCATTATGGGATATGTGAACCATTGCTAATGCTCAGTGTTGAGGGAAGTGAAAACAGTGAAACACCACTGTGTTTAATTAAAGCCAACCGAAGAGGGCAGCGTGCACAGATGTTACCAGCTGCCTGGATCAAAAGAATTTACTGGGCTTTTGGTTTTGTTTCTCTGTCGGTACATATGGCGTTCACCCCACAGTTTGCCATTGGAGCTTGGGGTTTTTGTGCTACCAGCTCAAAATAGCTCTTAGGGATGATTACATGCTTTCCACCGCCAATCCAAATTACAGGTTTATATATATGTTTACACTCAGATCATCCCTAGCCATGGAACAGCGAGAGGACGCTTGCATTGCGCATTGTGACAGAGGGGTAGACTCTAAAAATGTACCGCATAGTGCAGCTTAGTTGATGTGCCACTGCTAAGGCTTGTGCTTATTTGCTACTTCATCATTTCATATGACATGAATGAGCTCACCAGTCAATCAAAATGTCTTTGTGCATTGTAACAGTGCATATTTACACTGAAGATGCCTCAAAGCTTTGAACAAAAGTGGCTTATCCAGAGGGAATTTAGAACCATAAATCTCAGACTTGGAAACTTGGGACTTGACTCCTCCAGTCCAAAATTCTTCTTGAGAAAATGTGGCAAACACAAAAAACAAAAATCAAGACAGGATAATAATGCCAACGAGGAAAAAGAAATGCATTAAATTAGTTTTAAGGCACCAGATTTCTCTCAGACTGAAACGAGACTGGGGAGAACTGATTCCTCCACCCTAAATCATCGGCAATACCTCACCGGCCTCTTGTTTTTCATGTTATTTTTTACTGCCTTGCTAATGGAGTGCTGTCTGCCTGCGTGCCTTGCCACCTGTTTCTTGGCTATTTCCACCAGCCCACGATGAAATGAGTTGCATGTCAGTGCCCTCTCACGTTACCGTGGTTATTATAAAACAGCAGGTTTGTTTAAATCAATCTCAGGGTTGTGCTGCTCCCCTGTGCTGCTTCTTTGCAATTCACAATTGAATCATACAATAGTCAGTAAATCAATGCTTTCAACTTCTCCAAGATACCCTTGTGCAGTCCTATATCTGACAATGTCAGGCAAATTTATAACCAAGAAAGCTTTCCGGAATATTTTGGCTTAATGTGTTATTCATGATCCAAAACTGAGTGTGATTGAAAGCAATATTTCTCCACCCACAGTCCTATTTTAGACCGCATTCTGTTAACCTCAGACCCAACGGTTTCATGAAGAGCAAAGTTAGATGCTCACTTTCCTTTCTTTGATTCCTGATTCCATGATTTTCTTAGTTTACCCTTTGTGTTGCTTTTATCTGTATTGTCCTGATAGTCAGTCAAAGGTGTCTTCACGTTGATATATGACATTGGTAAATGCAGAGTGCTCAGCATAAATATAATAATATAAAAATAAACAGAGCTACTGTAACAAATTCAACAAGTAATCCTTCACAGAATGTTGTATACGTCACAACTGAGCAGTACTGAGATTGGTGAGTGTTTCCTTTAAATGAGTGACATGAAAGGCAGATGATGAAGGGCAATGGAATCATCAACTTCAGCAATCACAATGGCAGCTGTGATTTTGCCAAAATATGTCTGAGCATGAAAAATAGTGAACGTTAGCATTCACATTTAGGTCAGCGTTAAGGACAAATGCTGAGAGAATGCAGTCCATAACTTTACCCACTTGCATCACCATAGTTACTAGCCTGTTGTTTAAGGGAGTTTCCCCATTGCACTGCCTTTAACTGGGGTTGGTGAGCTCGGCAAAACCTCAGAATGAAATATCTTCTCAGCTGAATCACTGCACAAAACCACTGCTCCACTTGTTTCCTGGTGACATACTTGTGTGGGTCGGATATTACTGCTTATTCAGGAAATAAGCTGTAATGCTTTGGGCTGTAGAGCTAACCATTACCAACATGAATGTAATTAGTGGGACTGATATGTACCCATATCAAAAGTTGTGCTTTTAAGCAGCAGTTAGGGATCCATAAATACCTTCTGATGTGAGTTTAGGATGTGGTGATGCTGACCAATATCAATCAACTGGAAGTAAAAGCTGACAAATAATGCAAACAGGCAACTCTGTCTATTCTTTACTGGTAGACTAAGCGTCCACCGTGTATTGTATGTTCAACTGTTTTTTGCATGTTAGCAGTTTTACATTCTGATCTATAAATTGAAGACAAATTAGCATCTACAGTTGCTTGAATATAGGTCAACTTCTTTTCTCCTTCAACTCAACAACCTACTTTTATATTGTACACCTTCATACCTAAACCAGGACATACAGCTTGTATGAGGCACAGGGCAAAAAGGTATCCTGACAACACATCTGAATGAATTCTGGGGATTTGATCAAGCGGTCAAGTCAGGGCTATTGATGCTGACTCACTAGGGGCCACCAAGGAACACCTTGATGAAGTTCTGGGATCAATATGCTACTAAATATATGGTGATCTTAATGGTCTCCTTGGAAACTCTGATGCCAGACCCCTGGTCCTGATTTATGCCTGGCTTCCACAAGCCTGACCTCAGCTACACCTCAGGTGTTATTCCTGCAGCATGTGCACTTGGTCGAGGACGGATGTATTGATCCAATGATTCGCAGGATGTTTAAAAAAAGAAACTGTCGTAGTGCATTTACTATCAACATACATTTTTCAGTGGACACAGGATTTCTTCTCAGGCATAAAGAAAATCTGTACTGCAGTTGTGAAGAAATTGCAAGTAGCCATAATCCCTCATCTATATTTTTGCGGCGATGTTACTTTAATCTTTATAAGATGTGGTCCAGACAAAAAAGGTTGGGTAAGATAAAGGGCTTAATTTTATCATTAATGCTGTATGTGTCCCTGCTAGTCTTCCTTAAACAGGTGTAATTAAAAGAGTATTTACATAATTTTTATGAATTTTTAGTCAACCAGGTTTTGGGGCTGAATTAACACTTTCAAGTCTTTGAAATGATCTTTCTTGTGTAGTTGGATTTGGGTTTTGAGATCAACTTTCACATTATTGCATACCTCCAGCATTTCATGGGGGGTGGTTTAAACTTCCCGCATTGCCCCCCATCCCACCCCCCACCCATGTCTGTGGTTACCATTTAACAGAATGTGCTGGACAGTAATCACAGACTAACCAGAATACATGGAGTTAATCTGTCAGCCTTCCTGTGGCACATAATGCATAGGCTTTAAAAAAAATGAAGCCAACAAAGTCGTCATTTAATTACTATTCCTGTGAGAAAATCGAACTAATGTGAATTTAAGGGAAACAGTGTGTCAGATTCTTCATCTGTTTAACTCATTAGATGACTGCATCGAACATCTCGTATTATAGGACATATCCCATTCCAGGGACAGGTTGAGTCAGTGATTTACAGTATGTTTGTGACTTACAGTAAAAACTGGGAAACTGTAAATCATTGTCCTTTAATTTCATCATAACCGTTCTGTTCTTACCGTTTAAGTCCTTATATCATGCCTGTTGGGTTTCCTAGTAACTTTAGCTATTCAGGATTAGTCCTCTAAATGGATAGATCACACTATTTTCCTTGACACCCAACCTAATGGAAAGTATATTCTGTAAGTGTACTTGTATGCATGTGTAAGGCTCAGATTCACTTAAAATGTGTCCTTAAACCAGAGTTTTTTCTTGACAACCACTATAGAGTTCACAATCACCAAAATTAAAGGGAAACATGTCTGCTATGACAAAAGTAGAAACTGCATTTAAAAGTAGATTGACTCCATGTCTATGACTCATGCATGCTATCAAATGGTGTTTTCTTGCTTTCTTCTCAGGATTTGACCTCATGGAGTTCTTTAACGTGAGAGACATTTTGGGGACAAAGTTCGAAGAAGGCCAAAGCTCGTTTGTGCGACTTGGAACAATGCCAATTGTCCAGCAGACTGAGTGAGTATCTGAGTGGCTCAGTCACCATTACTGTTCTCTGTGGCTGTGAATTCTCCCTTGTATTTATAATACAAGGATTACTGGGCTGCATTGCAGTCTTGACCTTGAATACAAATGGAACTGGGCAGACTGGCCAGCCTATATGTTTTCTAAGAGATGCTTGGTTACTGTGGCGAGCTTTAGACACGACTAGATATAATGAGAAAAGAATATGCACACTGCAAAATGCTCACTTTTGCCAAATTAATTCACTACCAGATGTTACGTTTCAAGCTACCATGCAGTTCATCAGACGTAATAGACAAAAACAAAGCAAATACATTTGGCAAAATAGAGCAATGCATGGATTCTTTTCTTATTTTGTCTTACAATCATTGTCCAGCACCTGCTTTTTAACTTTGAGATGTGTGGGCTCTTTCTACTTTGGACATGACTAGATATAGTGTCATGTTTGTGGCATGTTTTCGCAAGGAATGTCAGGATTGGTGTGAACTCGAAAATTACGTAAGTTGATGTTTTGCACTTAATTAGTCACTTGCCATTGTTATATGATGTGATTGTGGATCGTTATTCAATTTTTTTTGCAACAACGTAAAATAAGGCAGCAAGCTTTTATAGAACATTAGTATTTAAATGCTGTTTATCAGCAGTCCAGTTAGTCCATAAGGAGCTGCTTAAATTGTCAACAACCTTCCGAAACATGCTTATGTCACATCCCAATCTCATTTACCTGGTTACAGTTGGCAGGGGTTGAATGGAACGGTTCCACCATAGCTCCAGTCAGTTTTCAAACTTTACATGCTAGCGAAATATCTCTATTCTGCAACCTCCGGAAAGCGGCCTGTCCCCTCCCTGCACAATAGTTTATCCCAGTCAGTGGCTGTAATGAATATCTGTACTGGCCCCCAGTTGTGGAAAAAACAGGGCTTCAAAATCACTGTCCATCTTCTGATGCAGACTGAAAACCCGCTTCTTAAGACTTGCTCCCCTTTCATTTGAACTCCCAGAACTTCTATCCTACATAAATATTTTAGGTTTTATGGTATCTTTTATAATGTTATTTATATATTTATTTTGTGGATTTTTTCTGTTTTCATTTGCGATCTGTATAATGGTTCACATAGGTTTGCATAGCTACCTTACAATTAGTACATCGCTGATTTGGCATAGAACCACTGCACTTTGAATATTGTTAGCCTGGTGTGGAACTTCTGCTCCAAAAACTATGTGGATGCCATTGTGTCGTCTGACATTGTACTGTACCTCACTGCGGAGAAGAGCATTTTGTTTTTGCGGAGCATTCAATTATTGTAATTTAAGCACTCTCTCAATAAACGTTTCATTGAGGTGTCACACAGGACAGTATAATATGATGGCACTGATTACAAGAAAGTTGTACAGATTTAACTGCATGTGCTGCTCATTGAAAATCTGTCAAGTTGAGTATAGTTCATAACATATTTAATTATGGTATGTCATATGAATTAGTTATGTGTCATGCCAAATTCATAACATATTGTAGAATAGTGGCATTAAGCCTATGGTTTGGCTGGAAGAATGGCAAGGAGATGTAGATTTAGATTTCATTGCATTTTCAGGTTCTTTCTTTTTTGATGTCTTGGTTTCACTTCCACCATCAGACAACAGCCAGCCTAATAGTTACTGTGGAGTGTCAGTGAGAGGTAATCCAACCCTACAGTCGCAACCTCCCTGACCTCACTCTGAGTCAGGCTGGCTTTGGTCACTCCTTGAAATTATGTCATTTGGCCTACACCTGTCCCTCGTTCCAGTCCAGCGGGAAGTCGACGTCTGTTCAGTATCCCTTCCGAATTAACTCCACCTCCTGCTCCTCTTAACCTTATGCTGAGAGAGCTGCTCCAGTGACAGGAATTACACTGACCCCTAGCTGCAGAGAGAGTCTGGCTTTTTGGCTCACAAGCTAACATGAGTTGACTCTCCTCTGCCAACACCATTTCTAAGGTCAGGAGAGGTCTGGAGTTGTTAGACTCCACTACTTGAAAGAAAACTTTTGCTTTTTCATATGAACTAATTTCTCTCTCACTGTCTAAGCTTTGAGATTCATTTTCAATTATAGTAAAATCTAAATGTGTTTTAAAATGAGCTATGCTAATCACTCTAAGTACCGATGATATCTCCTCAGCTCTCTTTGCCCCAAATCAATTTTGAGAAAGGATCACCTAGCCTGTGCTTAGTGGCTAGCGTGTTTCTTCTGTATGTGAATTATGACAGAAGAAAACTGATGAATTACCCAGCTGGAATTGTCTTTGGTCGTATATAAGTAAACAAACTGCAGTCTCCATGGATTCAGATGCTAGCTTGTTGAGTAGAGGTGTTACACAAGTTGTACCAGCACTTATTTCTTGTAGTATGAAATATACCTGAGGACTTTTCAAGCAAAGCTTGAGTGAAATGGACAGAGATTGTGATTGGCCTTGTTTGGAAACATCCACACAAGAATGTGAGCTTGCAGTATAGCTTGCATCAGTAAAACACTCAAAAACAACTCATACAGTAACCAACAAAATAACTTTAAAAAAATGTTGAGTAGCAGAAAATGGCCAGACATTCTGCACTTGGCAGGCATGGCTGTCTGCAGAACAAAAACACTGACCCACAACCATATTTTCACACACTTGCCAACACTTTTGTAGATTGTAAGTGCTCAACTCAAAAGAACAAAATTTTATTTTATAGTCAGTTTGACTGATGAGTTACAAGCTATGATCAAATTTCTAGGTTCTTCCTACTTCAGTTAAAGAAAAAAGAGAAGAAAATACCTTTCATTATATTAACAGTAAAGTTGTTTTATGTGTAAATATTCAAAAATCTCACTGAAACTGCAAGTCATGGTTGTTTTAATGTATTGTCCATTCTGAGTATGTTGCTGGTTGCAAAATGCGGTATGGGTGAATTTTAAAAAGTCTGTTTCGCAGGTCGTTCAGTTCAGTCAATATAAAACAACATTATTACACATTTCATTTTATCTTCGACTTACACACTTCTTGTGAATGCTTAGGAACCTTTGCGCATGCTGGCCTTGAAAATCAGCAAATTTTTATTTACTTTTCATAGGGTTTCATTATACTTTATGTGTATTTCCATGGAAGTTCATGACCTTTTCATTCAAATGCAAGGGCAATATTTTGACCCAGAAAGAACCAGTAGTGACATAATACACTAAAACTGAATGGGGTTGGAGGTAATTGTTGACACATTTCAGGTCCATCTCTCTTTCTTTCTGGCAGAGATGTTTTCCCTCAAGGTCTACCGGATGAATATGCCTTTGTGACCACTTTCAAGTTCAGGAAGACCTCCAGACGGGAAGACTGGTACCTCTGGCAAATATTTGACAAATATGGTATACCACAGGTGTGTATGCATGTTTATAGTTAAAGAGAACAATGTGTTTCAAATTTTTTTCCAAAATTTAACCTGTAAAGGAGACAAACTGTGCAATGATGTGTGTTACTACAATGCTAGTTTGGCTCTGGTTCATTTAGCTTCAAAGATCAGGCAAGCCACTGGTTTATGACAATTATATGATAACATAATGTGAATAAAATAAGGTTTACATACTGAAGTATTTACTCCAGACTCTGCTAGTGCATCTGGATTGCTTCATTAACTTTTCTGGCTAGGGCTTCCTGCAATCAGATTGGAAGATTTCTGATGGTGGATTCTGTTGGGTGGAGTGGTTGACTCAACAACATGACTAGTCAAACAATAAAGTGATCTGGTTATCTAACATGACTGGGCAAGCAAAAGGGTTTTGGAGACATAGGGCTGTATTCAATTAATATTTGTCCTTAACTTACAAATAAAACATAAGCGTTACACTTTTTGTTCATTTTTTTTGGTGAGTTAGATTTGTGAAAAAAAAATCCTTCCTTTTGAATGTCTTGCACAGTAATAGTTAGTTAGTTAGTTAATGTGAAATGTGTAAATAACTCTACAGGGAAAGTGTGCCCATAGTTCTATATGTGCTAAGCCCTGATTGTGTTCAGACCTTCCCATTTATGTTCATGTCTGACTAGGTGTCTATCCGCCTGGATGGGGAGAATAAGGCTGTGGAATACAATGCGGTCGGTCTGACCAAGGATGCCGTGAGAGCCGTCTTCAAAAACCCCGAGGTGGACAACCTGTTCGATCGCAACTGGCACAAGATCGCCCTCAGCGTGCAGGCCAAATCAGTGGCCCTCTACCTGGACTGCAAGCACATACAGACGCTGCCCATCGATGACAGGGAGGACATCGACATCCAAGGAAAGACCGTCATCGGCAAGAGGTTATACGACAGCGTGCCGATTGATGTGAGTCACTGCTTCACGTGAAGAGGGAAATTATTCCATAGATGCATCCATATTTAGCTAAACCGTAGCCTAAGATGCATTTTGATTTTAACACAGTATGGTCTTCAAACCAATGCCTGTTTCCATTAGAATGTTGTAAATTTACCTGGGAATCTTTATAAAATTACCTTTATCTAGTCACACATTTGGTCATTGATGACCTAAATAAGCATTCCTAATATAGAATGGTTAAATTTCTTATGTTTTTTTTAAATGCAGCAAACATACTGGGTTAGCTTTGTACAAATTGTAGCAGCCAACAGAAACATGTCTTTTTGGATAGTCTCAGTGCAGAATGATACTAGTGCATTTTACTAGTGGTTTTTCACATCTTCACCTCCGCCTGAAATATGTTTGCCACTCTGACAATCTGTTCTCGTCTGTCTGCCGGAATGATTTCCCCCAGTTTGACCTCCAGAGGATGGTGATCTACTGTGACTCGAAGCACGCCGAGCTGGAGACCTGCTGCGACCTCCCTACCGGTCCCGTAAGTGCACCTGTCACCATGGAGGATGCCGGAGCGCATTCCCATCATGCCTGAGTGTCCCCCCCCCCCCCCCCCCCTTCACACCTTCGACCTGGTTCCGAATGCTGCAGTTTATGTTTCGTGGGCTTCTATTTAGCTCTCTGCATGGACAGTTCTCCCAGTCTGCCTCGGAAGGCTTTTGTTTGATATCTGTTGAATTTAAAGTGTGGAAGCGTGTTGCTGAACTTGAGGACCTTTTTGTTTTCAGTGCCCCAAGACGGTCGTGACCGAGGCACCCCCTGATGAGATCACCACTCCCACTCCCACTCCCAAGGAGCAGCAGACTGGCCCTAAAGATGTGAACTGCTCTTGTCCTGCAGGAGAGAAGGTGAGACCAATGTGTCAAACCTGAACCTCCACCCTCATACCCCCTACATAGTTTGGTCGTGACTGTATGTTTTTGTTTTCATTGTCATATTGAACATATTAGTGTAATGACAAGGAAATTAAAGAAGATTTTGTGTCATTGTACTTGTAGCACTGTTGGGGATATATAGATTGTGAAACATATATTTGCCTGCAAAATAAAATCTTGCCAACTATTGTGCTGCCTGTATTATAAGAAATAACACAGTAGTGGAGTTTGTCATAATGTTTTCTTTGAAGTTGCTACATGCACATAGTGGACTCAAAAAACAAAAATTGTGAAAATTGATTCAACTGTTATTTATTTTTATTTTTTTTGAGATATCCTGAACCACTATTTCATATAAACACTACAAACAACCTTTTTTCACTGCTGAGAACAGTCTGACTATATCATAGCTCATGAGCACCTAATTTCCCGCTCTGAAATTGGACGTATATTACACATTTGATGTCTGGTCTCTGGTGATGTCTTGTCTCTTTTTGTGGGCAGAAATGTATTGTTCAGCTGCTTTTCAGGGAGAAGAAATTCAGACTTTCACCCATGATGAATGTGTTTCTGTTTGCTTCCTGCAGGGAGAGGCTGGTCTGCCTGGAACTGGAGGTCCCAGGGGTGAAAAGGTCATTTAACAGTCCCTTTTTTGAAAATAAAAAAAGATATCCAACTGACTGAGAGCATAACGTTGAGGAATTGCACAGAAGCAGGAGTCGTTCCTTTGGTCGTTGTGATGCTGTGTCATAAAACACAATGCGTATTCTTTCAGGGGGATTCTGGGATACAGGGCCCAATGGGACCTCCGGGACTCAAAGGACAGAAGGGAGATCCTGTATGACCTGCCATTACTTACATCACAGCTATGGGGCTGAGAGTGTGTGCAAATAACAGAACTAAAACACTCCCGAGAAAACTAGTAGTAAAGTTACTAATAATTAGAGTATAATCAGCCCCATAGAATGTTCTAGACAAAAAATTTTAATTTTAATTTTATAGCTTGAATATAAGTGATATTTCATATTCTTAGTATAAAGTATCAAAGCAATGTACGGATAATATTTTAACTTTTTAAAGATTAATTCTTATGTTTGGATGAGTTTCCCTTATTTCATTTTCTTCGCACTTCTCCCCTATTTGCTTTTCTGCTGCTGCCATGCCATGCATGGCTCGAAAAAAATTGATCCATGTCGATTAATTTTTTTCAGGGCAAAGCCGTGTCTATCAAAGGTGATAGAGGTGAAAAGGTAAGCTCATGGTATTAACAGTTAAACTCCTCAGTTGTTACAATGAATGGAGGTGCTAAGCCAATGGTGTTATTTCTACTTAACTCTGAACAGCAGTTCAATAGTTTGTACTAAGCTAAAATGCTAACAAAACAGAATGCAGCAGTAAATGTTTTTGCTACTGTGGTCACGTGGATGTCACAAGCATGTTGACCAGATCAAATTTTAGATGTATTACAGGTCTGACATAATCCCCGACTTTAAATGATAAAGTCCATTCGTTTAGCAGACATGCTTTTCCAGTGCTACTCACACAGCTGATATTCCGCACATATTCCATTGAGACAGCTGGATATTCACTGAGACAGCTCCCTTAAGAGCTTTGCTCAAGGGTGTAACAGCGAAGCTCAACACTGGATTTTCGTAGTGAGAGCAGTATCTATGATATGGATCATTTTCCAGTCTAGCCTGTCCTGCATTTATTTAGGGCCCTTTGATGTGTAATTATTTTAGACTGTACTGGGGGGCAACAGACAGGCTGAGATTCCATCTGGTGTTATCTGATCTCCTGGCGTATGACCTGGAAGTGTTTCTTCCAAGACCTTAGAAATGCTTAGCTGACAATCTCAGAATTGCAGGGCCACTACATAGGATGTGCGACAAGAAGGACAGGCTTGCAGTCCCCACTCCCTATGTCCATCAAATGGAGGGGGGTGGTAAAAAACGTTCCACATTACAGTGGCAGTGCCAGCTGGTAGCTCCGATGTGTAATTTCTCCCTTCTGCCTTGGGCCCCCGCTGATATCGAAGCGGCTGTTTGAGGACCCGTAGTTATGGGGGCCACAAGCGGGCCAGAGTGCAGGGGGCTAGGGGCGCCGCCCTCACCTTTAACGTGCTTCCTGTTTGCCTGCGCGTCAGTCTGACAGTCTGACATTGTGAAAGGTGCACTCGGCGCGGCAATAATCCGTCTTTCTCGACTGTGAAAGGGAGCCTTTCCTTGCTTTATTTGTTTTCAGTGCTGTGAGTCATCTCCCTTTAAAAAAAAAAAAAAAGAACTAGTGGCAGCCCACCAAATATATGCTCAAATCCGCCTGCATGCTAGACTTCAGACAGGAAGTTTGATTTCTGTTTGCTTTTAATACATCTACTTTGTTCGTTATGAATTTGCCAGGCACCTAAGCAATCTGGCTTAACAGAAGTGACAGAAGACTATGAGCTGTGCAGTAGGGTTAGGGTTAGGGTTGCTCACTGTATATTTATCATTTATCATGCATTTATCTTAATGATCATTATAGCTGTTAATCCTGCATCTGCAATATGAGATGTGAACAGAGGAGGAGTTTACTGATTTAAATGGCATGAAACCACAAACTCACAGCTGTTTGGGGTATATTTCTCTTTCTCAAGTTTCTTTCTGTTTCTGTCCACTGTCTTCTTTTCAGTTCTTTTTCGATGATTTATTCTATTCAGTTACTTTTCATGGTACAATCACAAACTTTTCCTTTCAGTAAGCTGCTCTTTTGTGCAGGTGAAGGCAAGATGTCCCAATTCAATCTAATGGAAATGCATTCTGCCCTTAACTTTAAATAAAGACCACGTGCAAGGGTTAGAATTTAACAAAACCACTTTGGCAATAGCATGGATTCATTTAAGTTATAATTAGGGTTAAATGCAAGTATTACTGCCCAGCAATCACCAGTTGCATTTCTATATTTTTTAACAAATGGTCATTGTTTTTATTTTTGATATTTAACAAGCCAGGTCAGCTCACTGTCAACATTTACATAATGGACAATAAACAGACAAACTATAAATGGGTATAAATTTGGTATGAGGTTACAGGACGGCAACTGTGAAAAAACACAGTTGCCAGACATCAGTTATGTTACTCATACACATATTACATAGTCACACTTGGAGTGTGGTCCTACTTCAAATAACAGTAGCTCAGTTAATAATAGGTTTTTGCCAAGTTATTGCTAAGAGTTTAGTGTATAAATTTTAGCCGCACTGATTTTGGCGGTAGATCTCTCCAGTATTAGAATGTCTTCATAAATATACAGCCACACAGACATAAGATAAATCATTTATCTTTAATTCTTAACTGGGCACAGATCTCTGTCTTTAAATCTGAGGAACAATATTTAAAAAAATGTCACATTCATTAATCAAAGCCAATAACAACTTATTTCGGCCAGACTGAATCTTGGCTCATGATTTTAATTTGTATGTTAAAGATTGGCTTGGTTTAAAAATGGGGGAAGTACCAGTGCCAGTTTCTTAAACAGTTATGTATGTTCCCTTGATATACTCTGTTTTCGGAAATGATGTTTATTGCTTACAAATTGTTCAGATGATTATATATTGTATGGGCAATTTTTCATTTAATTCCTTGAATGGACAGTCATTTTAATTGAATGCAGATGCTGTTATTATATCTGTTAACAATATGGTTATGTCTAATAAGCACGAACAATAGCAATTCTCAAAATAAGACTGGTTTATGGACTATACAATTAAGCAGTAGTAAATGGTTTGTGAAACTGTTTGCATCATAACTCAAACCCATGAACAATGTCAAATAAAAGTACGGTATAAAAATGTAGATAGTGGGGAGTTGAGGAGTGAACACTTTTGGACAACGGAAGTCATAAGGTCAATTCTAAAGCTTCTGGTTTGATGATAACATTTTCGCTGGTTCATGATGTAGTGGGGGTCAGTGCTATCTTAAGATCCCAAATGTCTCCTCCAGGGTGCAGAGGGCTCAAAAGGTGGATCTGGAGATAAAGGAGGAAAGGGGGAAAAGGTGAGAAAGCCTTTGAAACATTTGAATTAAACCCAAAATTCTATTTTCTGTTCCATGGAGACATTTTCAGTTAATTTACAGTAATTGCCAGTAAGTCATGTGGAGTTAAGAGAAAAATAACTTGTTGATGATGAAGAACATCTCTGGAGAGGGTTTTGAACGTAATGCCCTGTTTTATTTCTTGTTATTGAAAAATGGTTTTTAAAAGGTGATTTCTTTTCTTTCATTCCCATTTTATCGCAGGGATCATATGGGCTTCCTGGCCTGGTTGGAAAAAAAGGAGAGAGGGGAGAAACAGTGAGTAACAAGCAGTCAGTTTATTAATCAGTTCATTAATTATTATTTTATTAATTTCATTCAGTCAGAAGAGACAATGCAGAGCAGTCAACATGTCAATAGCTGTGCCAAGGTTAGCTAATCAGCTTATTTCCATCTATAGTCCCTTGGCAGTTCAAGAGAAACTTACACAACTTCACAACTTTCAATATTACCAAAAAAAACCCCCAAAAAACATAAATAAATAAATAAATAACACCAACAGAGAATGTTGACATTACAATAGGGTACATTAGGGTGTATAACATACGGTGTTATGTCTAGTTAATGACACCATCTGATGAGTTACATGTAGACAGCGCTGCCTTTTTTTTAAAAAAAAGAAAGGTTTTGAACTTTGTGAAGGAATGATAACTACTGAAAGTAAAGAATAATATATAAACATAAATAAAATATTGAGGCTCTGGCAGAAAAGGATGTCTGTCTGCTTTTTTTGAGCAGGATTTCACAGTTACCTCTAGTGAGAGAGGGCTCTGTGGGTGTTATTTATTTATTTGTTTATTTGTTTATGAACTGATGGGTTTTAAAGATAAGGCATGAGTTAGCAGATTTGACATCATTTTCTAAGTAAGTTATGTTTCATCCGGTTGTTACAGTAATGTTAGCTATTTGACTTTCTTAAATTTTCGCCGCTTAGTCAATAGTGCATAAAATTCAGTGGCAATCAAACAGTTATTATTATTTACTTAAAGGATAACTGCAATCATCAAAAAGATATACGTTTAAGATAGTGCCAAAGTACTGTAGTGAATTGACAAGCTCCCAGCCCCCTCTTCATTGTACATGATTTATTTCTGCAGGGTGAAGCAGGAAAAACAGGTGAAAGAGGGTTGGCCGGCCCCCTGGGACCAAAGGTGAATCGACTCGTCTCTAACGAGTTTGCTTTTCGAGCACAGCTTTCACTCTTCGGTACACTGCGGCTAATCACATTACCATAAATGTAATGGTATGCATGAAAAGTACAGGGAGGATTGGAAACGGGCCGGACCGAAAACATGTTGACGTCCGTCTGGTCTGGCACGACAGCGTCGGCTCTCTTTGTACCCGTTTACAAAAAGCTGTGCTCCATTTCGGCCGGGCGCATCCCGTGGGGGAGGCGGCAGAGAGTCACAGGGAACATTGGGAACTCTCATCAACATCTCTCTTTTGGCAGGGCAGGCACACGCTTTGCAATGCTGCCATTGATTACTGGGCCACACGCAGATTCAGTGAGCTGTATATCAATTGTATACCCTCAAGGACAGCCTCCTTAAATAATTATGGGGGCTCTGTTCCTTTTTTTATAAGCTCAATTTGGTCATGAGTTCTGTCAGTTTTACGAAAGATGGTAAAGATGGTCTTTCCCATATATAAGATAGAGCCTTGCCAGTAAAACATTTATGCGCTTGCAACAGCACGCCACCAGGGGCACGACTCTGCTGAATTAATAAGTATCATTTCAAGTGAGTTTTGTGTATCAGTTAAGTAGTTAGACTTGATAAGTTCTGCTGGGTCGCTCTGGAGAATAGCACCTGCTGAATGAATTGAATGTAAAAGTACCCATTGGCCTTGTATCGATTTGTTGAAGTACTTATTTCCTGGCCTAGTTTTACAGGAAAAGGGGGAAATGAAAAGAAACCTGATTCATGTTTTTAAGTCCACTAAGTTTTACCCTTGATACATCCAGTGAGCTGTTACTCCCACAGGGCTGGAGTCGTGAGGACTGGCACAGTAGAGAGAGCCAAAGAAAGGGGAGATTCTGCCCCCTGCTGGAAACCTTGCTTCACTGCAGGGAAACTAAAAAACCTGTGTTGAGCTTACGCAGTGCCCTCTCTTGGTAACAGAATATGACAGAATGAAAAAGAAAATGTCGATTAAATATATCGATCACTCATATCACGTGATATCCCTGAGACACTGACAGAAATAAGGGCATGACTGATTCAGTTTTAAATTATGAATGCAGGCATGTGGATCTGAAGGAAGCAAGTGAATTTGGTATTTGGAGCAAGGCTGTCAAAGACAGGTGTTTAAGCTACTTAAGCCCTTTAGCATCCTGCCTTAGGACAGCCCCATAATCTTCCTGCTTCACAGCCTCCCCTTCTAAGCCCTGTCCAAGTAGATCACATGCATTAGAATAAAAAAAAGAAGAGAGATTGCCATTACTCGTTGTCTTATTTGACTATACTATCTAGGCTTTGCAAGAAAGAAGAAAGAAAAAAGACATTTTGATATGCAACCTTGGCTAGTTGGATAATACTGTACAGTAACACTTGTATTCAATTAACTGTATTAACTGTATTTGCAAATTCTAGTTTTTTATATTTTTTACAATATTGTATTGCTCAACATTTCACTGTATTCCACGCTGTCTACTGTTACTTCTTTCAAAGTGGACTGTGAATGGCTTTTAACAAAAAAAAAAAAAAATCATGTAGTAAATGTTAATGAAGGAAAATGAGATCATGACAAAGTCATTTTTCCTCCTCGACTTACTCTTGAGTTTAATTAAATTTTTCTAGGGGCTCAATATTAACGAGGCATTTTTTTTTCTCTAATGTGTGACCTAGGGGATGCAAGGGGATTCAGGACTTAATGGGTTACCTGGTCCCAAAGGGGTGTCTGTAAGTGCTTTTCTCCCAATTTACTTCACAATGCATACACCACAGGCTTGTTTTAAGGCACTAATACGGATGCCATAATGCCGTAGGGCCCTGCTTTCCCTTCTGTGCCTGCTGCTTTTGCATTTTATGAGAAGTACAGGTACCTTTAAGGAAATATTTGCTGATTAAAATAATTTTTCAGTGTCTTCAGTGGATGAAAAATCCTCTAGTGAATGTTCACATGCACCACACGCTGTAAAACTCCCAGCTTAACTATCCCGGGGGTTCATTTTCAAAGATAGGTCACTTTCTCTCATGGGAAATTGAATTGCTGAATTTAATCACAAGCCCCTGTAAGATATGCAGTGCATATTAGGCCAACGCGTTCAATTTGGAAGAAAGCTGCCAATGTTTCCCCAGAGAAGCCCTTAGTAGACATTTAAAGACATATTTTATTTTTTCAAAATGCGCTGATTCTAAATAAGGCTGGACATTGGGAGCCCATGGGGGACAATTGCATGTAATTCTAGAATCGGCACTCAAGCACCTTCACTTGAATTTGGAAAATAAATGTTAAAAATGTAACGCGTGCAATGTAATGAGTGCTCTGTATGCACAGGGGCGGGGGGCACTGGAGCTTTGGGGATATACACGGCTAGTCACAGGCCAATGTGGCACAGCAAAAGGAAGATAAACTGAAATAAGCACAGACAACACATTCAGCTTTTCACCAGATTGCTGCTTTTTCATTATGTCTGTTTGATGACCTGTTTATTTTTTTAGGGTGAAAAAGGCTTTAAAGGAGATAAAGGAGCAGCCGGATTAAGGGTGAGATAATTTATCAGGCTACAGACATTTCTGTTCCAGCTTTAATATCCATAATGTCCTTGAGTGTTCACTCTTTTCTGTGTAGTGTTTGTGTGGCACTCACAAGAAACAGTAGCATGGCTGATAAGAGTTATAATAAGGGTCAGTTAATGTTATAGTGTACATGTGCATACAGGTGGTAGTAGTAGGTCGGCATTGAATTTTCGGTCAGGGCAATTGATACTTATAACATGAAACATAATATAACGTATGCTGTTAAACTGTTAAATGGGGCCCTGTTAAATAGGGAGCGCTTTATTTCAATTGCCTTTAATAAAATTCTAATCTGGTAGTACTGGAAATTTATACCTTGAAAAATCTAAAAATAAAACCGACCTAGAAGCATGAAAAACGATGCTTAGAGCGCCATCTGTTGGTAATTAGTTAGAGCACCAGCACATCCAACATTGCTTTTATAAATGTAATTAATACACTCAGCAGTGGCTAACATAACTACATTCGTCTCCGAGGTAATCTGAGGTGATAGCTATTTCAACAACGGTTTCGAGTGAAAGATGAATTGGGACTGAGACAGGGTTAACTCGAAGAGCAGCGCTACGAGCTACAAGTGCTCCTCAGATGTACTCACCTCTCAGCGGAGGAATAAAATGGCATAAACAGATGTGTCTCAACGCGCTCTCCGAATTTCCTGTGTCGAGTGTGCGGGGGAACCGCAGTGGTGTTGTCCAATTCACAGCTGCAGGGTCTACCTCAACAATAATCTTTTATTTGCACCGTGAACAAATTCTGTGTATTGCCGCAACACGCGGAGATAAGGTCACTGCAATCATCCTGTGGTGATTCAAACACATTTTAGTTCTCTCAATTTTAGGTTTATATTAGGGCATCCGGATATAAATGATTGCACAAATGAGTTTACCATATGGAGTTTTTTTTTAAACTAGTAGATAATTAAGCGGCTTTAGGTACAATATGTCTTGACCACTGAGCAGTGTTTATGTTTTTCTGTTTTTTGGGGCTATAGCCATCAGTACCATAAATCTGCTGGAATATCTGGTCAAATACTTGCCTGTTTTAAAGGTGATTATGGAGGAGGTTTGGGGGGTTAAAATGAGAAAAGAAGAAGAAAGCTAAAAAAGAGGCTAAAAGATATGAATGTAAAACTCACTAAAATGAGAAGTACGTTTGATGAGGTTAAATAGGTTTGAAGCCTGAAATCTCCTCTTGTCTCCCTTTGAAAATAATTTTCTCTGTGACACATTCAGGGAGAACCTGGTCTGGATGGATTTCCTGGGAAGCCTGGTGTTCCGGGGAAGGACGTAAGTCATTAGTGTCAGTCAATATGGCAGAACCTATTGATGGTTCTCCCCCATCGGGATTGTATAATATATGCATGTATTTTAATGTGCTTTTGTGCGGAAGGGGGGATGCTACGCTCTGTTCTTGGAACATCATTCTTTGGCTCTGCGCTTACAATGGAAAAAAAGAAATGTATAACAATTTAACAGTTAACCCCAGAGAGAGGTTTGCCGTGCCCTTTGTCACTGGTAAATGCCTTTCTAAAGTCTTCGGAAGGTTCCAGAAATCCACTAAGTGCTTGGCCCTTTCAACAGAGCACTTCCCTAGATTGCATTTTTTATTCATTTATTTTTTTAATGGAAAAACTTGCCAAGAAACACCCCTTGAAAGTGTGTCATGTGTCGTCGTACCAATCCCCAATATGGAACGGTTTCAGTGCCCAGAGGAAGTAATGGGCTTGGCCCGCCCATGGGGCAGCGCCATTGGCACACTCCATATGAGGGTGGGCAGCACTGACCAGAGAGCACTAATAATGAAACACCAGAGACTCCCTGACACAACATCTGTGTTTAGTCTATGAGGACAGACTGTGTTAATACTTTAAAAGCAATTTTTTTAAAAGTGAAAACAAAGTTTTGAGCTGGATGGGATTTCAAATCTCCCAAGAAGCTGCTCTACCAAAGAAGGCTAAAATACAGTATAATGTGTTTTGGGGGAAGAACAGTTGGAAATTCAGCGAATGGCAACAGTGTTTGAGACCCTGGGTTGATTTTTACAAGCTTGATTTTGTGGTTGTTTGGAAAATTGGATTGCGGTCAAAGAAACTTTTGCATTGCAAATATTAACATAATCAAACGTCTTTCGCTCATAATAGGGTATACGAGGAGGCGTCGGGTTGCCAGGAGCTAGTGGTGCCAAAGGTGTAAAGGTAGGAGTGCATGGTGATGTCATATTGTATGCTTTGTAACTTTTGAAACAATCGGACTCGCACTTCCACCTTCCCCGCTAGGGACAAATGTAGTCAAGTGTTTTTTTTTTTCATTTCCAAAAGTTTTTTTCCATTTCCTGCACAAATATTTTCTTGGTTTCAGAGCCCACCGAACCCACTGTCACATAATGAAATGAAAAAATTGCATTCTCTTCATTCTCATACTCCTTTGAAGGGAGACCCTGTGCCTAAATACACGTAAGAGGCAGAATCAGAATTCAGTCTATAAAGGCTTGATGACACGTAACCTTAAACACTCTCATTTTGGTATGAGGCGCGTCAGCAGAGCCACAGTGAATACCCAGTGTAATTTACAGTATCTCTGTGAGAACATAAAGTGTTGGAAAGAGAAATAAAACATGCAAGTGTCTCTCTCAGCAGAAGCCATTACGCTCAAGAGCCAAAAAAAGAAAAGGAAAAAAAAAAAAAAAACCCCCCAGTAAGGACATTTTCAAAAAAGAGAAAAACCTGTGATTTATTGCAAGATGGGTTGTGACATCAGACAGGCAGATTACTCTCCCACCTCTGGATGCTCCAGACATTCCTTTGTCTCAATGACAGAGGGCACACTCCTTTTGTCTGGTTTTGCAGAATGAGTGCAGGTTATCATCTGTTTGCCCGCAATTACTGACTTACCGCCTGTGAGCTCGCCTCCCGATTCTGACTGGCGGTTTGCACGCCGCGCACGCTCGCCTTGAGGGAGTGTCCTGTGCTAACATGTCACGGGGGGCATCCCTGCTCCAAGGGTAGAAGAATGGTAACCAAGCAGGGAAGCGACATTTACACACCTCCCTAAAGATAATTAGTGCATTCGTTGCTCCCCCAAATATAGTCTCTCGTTTCTCTCTGTGGAATTTACAGCTTTGCTGCGATTATACTGTCATGAGTGCCTCTTTTCATTTGAGAAATGATTAGTGACTTGAATGTTTTTGTTTCAAAGTGTTTTTCCTTGTTGTTTTTGCTGTTTGGTAGGGAGAAATTGGTCTACCTGGATTACCTGGAGATGTGGTAAGAATTAATTCATACACTAACATATTAGATTTAACGTATTCTTCTTCTTCCTTTTCGTCTTATTCTTTTAAATATTATTATTATTATTATTACACTTCCCTTACCATATGTTCACAGTGTGATCCACTGGATAAATATTAAACTGAATATTAAAATGAATAAATTGTGTACCACACTGATAATTATGGCAAGTGAGATGCATTACCTGTGCAGGTTGAACGGCTTTGCCACTGTTTTCTGAGAAGTGACATTAAGAATGTATTTAGGCAATTGTAAAATTAGCTTAGACTTTGACCAGGCTGTTGTGCTTAACAGTGTGTTTGCTTTGCTAGGTGCAAAAAGAAGGCTTGAAAGGAGAGGCTGTAAGTAAATGTTAATTTGCATAGTCTGCTTTTCATTATGCCATTTTTTCTATTTCTTTACTGTATGCAACAAAGTTACCTTCACAACACCTGGCTTCAGCTGTGGGAATTTATTGCCTACTGTAACTGGAATACTACATGAATTAATTTGTGGAGACTGTACATTTGTCAGAAATTGCACAGAAAGAGACTGTTTTATTGTGTTTTTGTAGGGACCCCCAGGTCCCCGTGGCCCCCCAGGGCCCAGCGGCTCCCCAGGACCAGTGGTAAGAGTTGTTGCTACTCGTTTCTGTGCCGTAGGGATGCAGTACAAGGGTGTCTGTAGCTGAATCTCAGATTTACAGGTGGTTTTTGAGTTTCCCTAAGATGTCAATGACATTTCTGCTAAAATAACTACATCGGCCTTTGCATAAAAATAAAAAAAACTTTCTAATCACGTGATATAGCTGCATAGAATTTAAGCATAGTATGGGTCTGCTATACATGTTTTGAGTTTTGACTTCACTGCCGTGTGTTTCCTGAAAACATTCTCTTTTCTCCACTCAGGGTCCACCCGGTCCCCAAGGAATACCCGGAGCGCCTGGTGAATTTGGTCAGAGGGTAAGGCAGCCCGTTATTTGGCCAAACGGACGAAAATGTCAGAGTTATTCACATCATGTCCTCAGCATTATGAATTGCTGCCTGTATCGCTGACTGACCAAACAACAAGTGTTTCTCAGCCCGTGCCTTGTCTTTGTTTTGCCTTCTTGCGCTCACATTTCTTATCGCGGCTTTGCTGCACTCACCCCATGTTTTTCGCCGAATGTGGAAAAGTCATTTCGCAAATTCTTGGGAACCATCAAAGCACTGGTAGTCATAGGAACCGGCTGCAAACAGCACTGTAATTTGTATCACAGCAAAGACAGCAGGGACCCGCTCTGGGATTTCCTGAGATTTCAAGGGGGAAAGTTTAAGAATACACTACACAAAAAAGAAGTTTGTGGTTGGCAAGGCTGCCGAGTCTCGACTCTGGGGGATACTCGTGCACTGTTCTGTAACGGCTGTAAAAAGTGCACGGATGAACTTTAGTACCCTTCATAGCTCACTGAACCCCAAAAACCACCAGGTGGTTGTCTGAGGTGAGATGGTTTGTAACTGAGGGTGGTGGCACATAATTTTTTTTTAAGCCCCTCTATAAGAGTGCCTGGTATGTGCATGTAACCTGAAGTCGGGGACGTGAACATTCATCTATGTACAGCGAGCAGTTTATTTAAATCCAAATGATCCAATGATAATGTCAGGGCTGCATCAAGAATAGCTTTGAATCTAAAGAAAACTCGTTGACATTTTGCAATAGCCAGCTTTTCTTAAGACTGAAATAGATGTATGTTTTCATAGCTTTATGAAAACATTTGCTTGTTTTCAGTGTAAACAGAATGCACTCCAACCAGTAAACCAGGGACTCACTTACAGTAAACCAAACATCAGCATACGTTGCCAAAAACTGAGTGGTATATTTCTTTCGGTTATTGACCCACAAACTATGATGTTGTATTGTGCCGAATGAAAAAAACCTCTTGATTTATTTTTTCTTTCAAAGTTAGGGAAGGGCGTAATTCACAGTTGACTCAAAGAAGACCTTGTTTGAGAATCGAATAGAATATTTCCAGACATTAGCTATCTATTACAAATGACCTCCCAATGCACATTCTTTTTCAAGGCAGCACTAAGTAGCTCTTTTTTCATTGGCTAGCTCAACATATTATGTTGTTAGATAATATGCTCCTGGTAATTTAAAGCACTGCTTTCTTAATATTTTGAATACTGGTGTATTCCTTTCCTTGGGTTTCCTTGCTGAATAACCTGCATAATCATTTCACATTAGTGTCTGTGTTAGATCCAGTATAACTGTACAATAGAGTTTGTGCTTAGCTTGGACGAACAAATGTCATTTTTGGCACACCACAGAAATAGTAATGTCCTCACAATGACACCAATTACTACTGTGGTATCATCATCATGCACCACTAGAGGGAGACACTGCTGTAGAATTGTGCCTGCTCTGTTTTTGGTCATATTACATAAGGTACATCATACCTCAGATGACCATGTGAAGCATTATTTATGTTTTCAGGACATTAATGTAATGATTGTCACATAACATTGTATATAATTATTTATATACTATTCCACCATCTTGTTTGTGCACTGATAAAGAAACATTTGCTTGCATTAATTTTCCATAAATAGGGACACTTTCAGCTTTAAAGTCTAATGGCAGTTTGAAATCAAGCCCAAAGTCAAGACGTGTCCATTTACTTTGCGAAGATGACAAAGTGCATATAAAGGTGTATTCAAATAGGCTCCCTTTTAAAGTGTTGTTCAGACTTAGAGATAAAAACACCGATCAAAGAAAGCACTGCAGGTTCACCACACAGAGAGACCATGGTGTACCCCTTAAAGAAAAATTCTGTTTGACTGGACTTTCTTCTGATTAAAACTACGCTGCACCCTGTCAGTCAAACAAATAGAAGAATACATAAGGTGGTACAGATGAGGGGAAAACATTGTTTGTCATTTCTCCATGTTTGTATCACTACAAAACCTGCTGTGATCATTTCTCTCAGAGCTGTTTGAGCAGATATTTTAGCATGTATTAGTTACATTTAAGTTATTTTAAATGAGGATAATTCAATTATTTTTATTTGCCTTTTTAAAAAAATAATTAATTAATCCAACCCATCACATCAGCGACAGCTTGAACACATAGCACATGTAAAAAAAAAAAATGTAAAGTGTAAATAGAAAGTAAAATGACAAATATAAAGAAAGATGACCATCTTGGGATCAAAATATACAGGTAAAATAAGAAACTGTAAAGCTAAACTTAAAAAAGTAGAAATATAAATACAAACATGAGTGGATTCAAATAGTTATACAACTTTATTAAAACATTCCACAGGCCTTATGCCTATAATAGCATCCTCCCCCACCCCCCCCCCCCCCACCCCCCATTTCCCCCTTTTCCATTTCCCTTACTTTAACCCAAGAGGGCAAAATTGTAAGAGCCAAAGAAGATTATATATTAGTATACCTACCCATCAGAAAGACATGGAGGAAGAAAGCTCAGAAATAGATTCCATAGTTTATGATTTATAATATTTCCTTCCCTCAGGCTAGCTCTGCTTTTTATGGGGAGAAACTTCACAGTACTATTGATTAATAACAGTTCTTGAATCTGTTTAAGTAATATAAAATTTTGTGTAAATGAATAGTAGTTTGTTGGCAAGCATAAATAGTGTGGGTGTCAGTGTATATGAAGTCCCTGATACACCAAAAAGAAAGAACCAAGGGTATATCTAACACTTAAAGTGTAAACCTATTCTGTAGTTCATCTCCTATGTTTTGCCAGAAAATAGTGATTAGAAGACAAATCCATAATGGAGGGCTATGTGTCCCTTTACCTGTTTTGCATTTACAGCATAGGGCTGAAAATTGACAGGGGTACATTTCATTAGAATTGCAGGGGTTCTGTGTACGTGGTGTCTCATTTTATATTGCATTTATTGAATTCTGTTGCATGAGAAAATTTTACGCGCATCTAGTAAAACTTTTGTTCAAGACTTCATATCTGTGTCTCAACTCAGATCCTTTTCCAAAGCTTTGAAAATGGCCTTTTCTGAATTAGCTGTGGTATTAGAATATAGAAGCGAATAAAATTTAGATATAACATGTTGTAGGTGAGTCTTTTGGTGTAAAAAATTATCAATAGAAGGCTTTACCATCGATTCAGATGAAAACCTCATTTTAGATTAAATAAAATACCGTGCCTGGAAATAAGCAAAACAATTGATTGGAGGTTATGTTAGATATTATTGGAAGATATGTTAAGTGTATGTTGTACTAGTGACAATAGTGTTGCTGTGGCATAAGTCTGCCATACACATAATCCCATCATTGAACCAAATTGGAAAGATCTTATTGTAGAGGCTTGGTGGAGTATCTTATTTTTAACAAATGGTGTGAGAGAAAAACACTGCAGGGGAGTTGCACCAGTAATGGTGCTGTCAGTTTCTCTGACAGGTTGATTGGCTTGGCTGATCAGAGCTACAGCTTCGCTTACTGTAGTCATTCTCATTTGCCCATTCCCTGCCAATAGGCAGCGCCTGCAGGGCTCAAGCTGTAATAGAATGAAAATGTTTGTATTGTGCACCAGGGGGCAGCACAATCCTACAATCAATAGCTATGAAAAAAAAAAAATCACTGGAGTTATGCTGAATACAATTAACATAAACAAACCAGTATGTATAGGTTGCTTTTAATTAATTTAGAACATCATATTTGCTGAAATGGTTATCAATGTTGTATATTCTGATAATGTAATTAGTCTCATTGTTCACAGGGTAAGAAAGGTGAAAATGGACTACCCGGAGTGGATGGTTTACCTGGACCACAAGTAAGTGTAAATGTTCATAAATGTTAGTGCCACACATACTCCTAATGTATAAATACTCCTATTACCATACATAAACTTCTGGTTTTCTATTTGTCTTATGAAACTTGGGAATGTCTTTCATTTCTTTGGATGTTATTTTAATAAACATATTCAATAATAGGAGTCCCAGAATATGCTTCATAACCTTGCAATAATACACAAGCCTAATCATCATTATGTTTCACCACCTCGGGTTGGTTAATGGCCTCTCTACTTCGCCCTTGACAATACCTTGTAATGGTTTGTCCCTTTTGTATATAATTTGTTGATCCACAAGCACAAGTGATTGTTTGTTTTGTGTAGTGCTTGGTGCCATATGGGCCATTTGATCTGGGCCTGTGGAAATCTTTTCTATTTGGAGAAACGTTATAAGATCTACTAATCTGTTTTCTGTGTAGCACATACCTGATATTACTGCTCTCTAAATAGTGTCTGTGGAAACACTTAGGCTGAAGTAAAAAAAAAAAAAAAAAAGTAGAAAGAAAGAAATACAATATAGATTATTTCCCTCTTTAAGTTCTTTCTGAATTATATCATGTTCTGTGCAGTTTAAGGGTACCTGACTCTCTTCCTTCCTCTAGTGGATACATGTAAAATCCCTGATGGTTGAGAAACATTCAGTTGTGTATGATTGATTTGAGATGGGTTTTAACTGATTATTTTTGCTTTGCCCTTCTTAGGGTCCTTCTGGACAAACTGGTCCTCCTGGAAAAACTGGCCCTCCTGTGAGTCCTGAAAATCAATGATATTGAAGAATATTGATTTCAGATTTTGATATTGATTCAGAGCTTGATCATGAAAAGTTAATGGCAGCTTTGTAATGGCAACACATTATAACTGACAGAATCAGGGGCTCTATTATCGCATGTATTGCGGCTTCTTGACAAGAGAAAAGACTGCACATTTACTGTAATCAGAGATTGATGCATTTAGTAGATTATACTGAATTTTCAGAATTTGAGTTTTCTTGTTGGACTACATATCAGAATAGCATTGATTTCAAATGATGTGTCCATTTGTGTTCATTTTTGTACTTCAGGGACTGCCCGGAGAAATTGGATTTTCAGGCAAACCTGGCGAGCAGGGAAAACCTGTGAGTAGTGGCTTGTGGCAGAAATGTACACCTGCATCGTATGAGTATGACAGTCCACGATGTAGGACTTCCTTAATGCTGAAGAGCTCTTCCTCTCTGTCTCTCTGAGAAAGTTTACTGCTGTTAGCGTTCACTGCCAGTAGAAACCGTTTGCCCATGTGACTTAAGCTGACCGTTCTGATCTTTCTCTTGCCTTAGGGTTTACCTGGTAAAGACGGGCTTGATGGATTCCCAGGAAATGATGGGGCAAAGGTCAGTGCTTCCCAGTGCTTCACCTGCACAGCCTGTGATGTTTTTGTTATTCCAGAGCTACTGACCTGCCAGCCATTCTTAAGACCCCTACAAAGCCCTAAAAATCAGCTTTCGGAGTAAAAAGAAGGCAACACTGCACGCAACAGTGTTTTACTCTTACTAGTAGAGAGAGGAAAGTGTTCGGCTGGTTATGAAGTGCTATGTGACTATAAATATTTATCAGTATAACATCTGGACTCCGTGTTGCTTCTCTTCTCTGTTTTCCTCTTACAGGGGCCTCCAGGTGAACCAGGTTTAGATGGATTTCCTGGAAAACCCGGCCCTAAGGTAGTTGTTACTGTAGCTACGCTACAATAACTTTGTTATCAGCATAATTATTGTTTAACTGCCATAAAAATATACGGGTGACATGTTTTCAAAGCAACATTGAGTGGAAGAACAAACTCGGGTTTGCGGAAATGGGGACGGAGCGCTCACTGTACCGTGACGGGTAGCGCTGGTCACCAGGTATCAGAGGGAGGAAAATCAGTTTCCACACACGATCCGATCTGAACCGTGGTGCTGCTGAAGATGTGATGATGTCATCAGCGATGGCGAGATCAGCTGAACACTCTTGCCTCAGCGTGTCTTTGATGCACTCTCCTGTTTTTTAGGGCGCGGATGGCACTGTTGGTCCCAGGGGACCTGCTGGGGAGAGGGTGAGTGGTCCTCGTGGCACCAAAATGGCCGCTTCCGCCGAGAGAGCGTGAATGGCCTTTTGTGGCGAGCTGACGCGTCATTCTCTCTCTTACAGGGGGAGGCCGGACTGCCAGGACAGACGGGCGTCGCTGGGCCGAGAGGGGAGAAGGGCTCTCAGGTAGAATAAGCCTTCCGCTGTTAAACTTCTCAAAACCTAGCAGGGCATATAGCATTACAGATGGGAAAAGGCTAATGGCACCACGCGTGTTATTAAGCAAACACATTGTGGCGGGTGGCTCATTCTGTTAAGATACTGTTCCTATGTGCAGTTGGGCCCTAAGTGCTTGTATGAAATCTGGACCACACCAGTGCAGGTCGGGGGAATAACTGCCATTAGCATTACCTGCAGGGACTTTGTCACGTCTCACCCCACACCGGCAACTCCCACTGCAGTCTGCACATACAGTGTGCTCCTCTGGCTTGATTAATGCACAAGCTCTGCTGACGGAATGTGGAATGAAAAGAGGACGTGATCGATACCATCTTCCCTTTGGATTGGGCTATTTATAGACTGTTACACACTGGACGTTTTCAGAAGCAACTGAAAAAGCGTGCACACGCACAAACACACACACACACAGGCACATACACACACACAAGCACACACACATGCACACACACTCTCTCTCTCTCACACACACACACACACACACACATGCACACACTCACACACACACACAATGGAAAAAAGCACAACTTCAGCCCATGTTTGAAAGAACAGAAAAATGACTCACTGACCCCACTATAAGAGATTGAATTCCTTTTAAGCAATTGACAGCGCTATGTTAAAACACAGCCATGGGAGGCAACAGTGGGTTAGGGTGCATGGAAGTGTAGTCTCAAAAATAAACCAGTTTATTTTAGGTTGTATAAATGTTGCGTTCCCGACCCTTAAACCACAGGATGAGGTCGGTCTGATTCTCGCCATGTTGTGCAACAAGCGAGAGCCGTTTGTCCAGATCATTAATCTGTTAAGCTCCTTCAGTGCAGTAGTGCTGGGTGTAATGTCCATCTCCATCTCAATAAGCCCTGACTAAAACCCAGTGTATTTAGAATGGTGCTCTGCGGCAGAATATTAAAGTTCCTGGTTTTGCATGGCTCAGGAGGCCATCTTATCAGTAGAGAACAACCTTCCAGTGCAAATGTCTCATGCATTATTCTCTTGCTTGGATGATTTTTAGCTTGTTTCACCGCATAGTTGTTAAAAATGCACATAACTTTAAGGGATCCACTTTTTCAAATAATATTTCCACTTGCCGATGCCTGTTAAATCCTTAATGAGACCATGCTGTCTCTCACTGCCTCCTTGCCTGTCTATGTTTCACACTGTTTATTTGTGTGTGTCTTTAACTGCCAAAAAAATCATAATCTTGTGCTGCGGTGTAAAGATAATTTGCCAGATGTGCAAAATAAATCTGTCAGTGTACTAATCGGACTTGTTTTTATTCTGTCGTTGATCTTGAGGTTGTTTGCACGTCAATGTTGTAATTCCTTCACAGTTATCCATAACAACATCATTTCATTGTTTTGCACTGACAAACGCCTCATAATTGGTCCCTAATTTTCTAATTAGTCCTGTGTTCCTGCTGACTGACAAATGATTTACACAATGAGGACAAACAAATCAAACGAGGACACCTGGTGGACAACTGCTGAAAGCCAGGTTGACAGCTCAGATGGGCATGAGCTTGATTACCTCTCCGTGCCAGAATCATTTTTAATAACGAGTGGGTGTACAGTACAGTTACAGGATATGGTGGGGTTTGACACTTATTAATCTTTGATGCTCTTGTAATTTCAGGTTTCAGATTGTGCACTGTGCTAATCTGCATGTCAATGAATATTGTGTCTCTTAGTTAGACCTGAAGGGAAATATTAAGTCTCAAATCATTTTTGCTAAACCAGGGTGAACGAGGACGGGAAGGATCTTTTGGGCCTAAAGGAGATAGAGGTGACAAGGTGAGATTAATTGGTGCTTGACATACACATGCAAATGATTACCTGATTAAAAGAATAATACCTTACCCTGACAAATTCCTGAGCTGATAGAAATTGAATTTCTAGAGTGCTTATACAGAGCAGTGGTTTACACTGAGATTAACACATTTCTTTCCGACAGGAACACTTAACTTTTATTGAGTGGAGACTTTTCTGGGAACCCATGTTTAAGTCTTGAGTGCTGTATTGTAGTAGTAGCTGTCAAAGGAAATTTAGCTTCATCAGATCATTAATGTTGGGCAGTCATGATGTTCAGCAACTGTGTCTGTCCTCAGGGTGACGTGGGGCCCAAGGGATCGCCCGGACTCCCAGGAAATGTAAGTAGCACAGTGTCACATGCATCGTTGCATGCATTTGACAAAAAAAAAATACCTTTCCATTTTATGACCAGACCCTGACTCAGAGTGTAACAATAGCATTTAAAAAGTCTGTTGTTGTAACTTACTGTATGTATGTGATAAATGTAAGGTGATAATGTGAGGTGATAATGCTTATGAATATATAGTGAACAAACGTCAATACATGGATTTGTTTTTGTCTAGGTTGTCAATATAATCCCAGAGCCTGGCGAACCAGTGAGTATTTAGCTGTTGCTATGCTATTATATTCAGGTAATATCTAATTTCTCTCATATATTAGTCATATGTTCTGCCCAAATATTCAATATGACAAAACATGTTATATTCTTTACTGTAAAAATCTGAAGCAAAGTATACTCTGAGCATTTACTTACACTGAGGCTGCATTTTCAAGCAGATCCCAGAGTGTGGTGCAAGACATTTACATTTATTAATTTAACTGAGTGACTGACCTACAACATAGTGCATACACTAAGGTTATATGAACAGCAGTGTAGACATAACTGTTGACTATAGTCTGTTACACAATTGATACCAAACTACATTGCATTGTTATGAACATTGCTCAGCTTAAGTGTCATAATGAAGTGGACATATGAATACAGATTGCACACAGAGACATTTACTGCCTATCTGGACAGTATAAATGAGGAGATGCATATTGTCTGCCTGGTTTTATTTGAGTTGTTTCTTATTTACTCAGGGGAAACCTGGAGAAAGAGGCGAGAAGGGAGACCAAGGGAAACCAGGAAACATTGTAAGTAATTTGCAGAATGGTAAACCATGGAATTCTGTAGAAAATACTCAATATATGCCATAATTGTAAATATAGTTGTAGTAGTTGTAGTCTGTAGAGTAGCAAATTGGTGTTCTGGCCCCTTTGACAGAGAGAAGTCGTGGTGCAGTGAATGAGCCACTAGATGTCAGAAGAGAGCTAATGTTTCTTTGGAAAGATTTGCACTTTAGCCTGATGCTTCTGGTGTACTTACCAGTGTGCTTGCTGACAGTGATCACATAAGAACCATCTTGATTGGGCAAAGGGTAGAGACATGTCTCCAATTCATTTTTAATCAGGGACAGCTTTCAGCAATTTCCCACCTGGTGTTATTTATATATATATATATATATATATATATATTTTTACATACACTGTAAACTCAAACATACCATCAGTGTATGTCTGCAATCTGTAAGAATGAACTGAATTAGAACACACTTTTAATAACATGTCAGGTTAAAGCTTGTCAATGTTACAAGGCCTTGAATCTGTGTATTTTCATGTTTTAGCCCTTTTTTGTCAACATCATCCTGAAGCAAAGGTGTGCTACTGTTTATGTTTTTAAAAAACCTGCTGTAATGAAGAGGTTTTTCCCTTTATCTTACTGCATACATCTTTTTAAGGGTTTTCAGATGATATAATGGTTCCAGTGTTCGTCTTTGTTATTGAAGTGCTGAGAAGTTAATGTCATTTACACAACGTATGGATAAGATGATAAGAATCAAACTGTCTCTGGAGCTCTCTCAGCCATTTAGAAGACAGTGAGCATACTCAGTAAAATAATATGCATTTGCTTCCCCAGATTTTTTGTTCAGATTGATAAGCTCTTAGAACAGTCTTTTTTAGTATGTTTGACAGACATTATCAGCTGGAGCACAAGTTCCATGTATGTCAAAAAGAGTGCAGATACAGATGATAAGTTCAGTGAAATTTATTCTTGTTATTTCCAATATGGATACGAGTATCTTTATAAAGGTTAATTGTTATGACTGCATTTACATTCACATTTATAATTTCATATTACACTTACCACTAAACTATGAGGTACCAATCTACAGGTGTAAAAAGGTATGTTTTTGTATAATAATTCAGTTATTTGAGGTTTTATATAATTTATGTAATTGCGATTCTGCACTAATATATGACTATTCTCTGAAGGGTCCTAGGGGATTGCCAGGTGAACAGGGTCACCGCGGTCCATCCGGTCCACTGGTAAGCAGTATTTAAGCTATGCCACCCCTTCAACATACCCATGGCACTGAATCCACGTGGTGCCATACTAATGTTTGTCATACGGCCATGTCTTCTTTTGTGAGTGTGATGTCTGAAGTAGTAATTAATATTCATTATTAAGAGGCAATGTTCTTGTTCTTGTCCCACAACCGCTAACAGGGACCGAAGGGAGACGCAGGTGTCAAAGGAGAGACTGGGCGTGCTGGTGATCCAGTAAGTTACCCACAATGCACTGATGTGATGTGGTGGGGGTGCTGTCGTTTGGGCTGACACCCTTTTGGCCTGATAGAACCACTGTGTCAATCTCCACAGACTGGTTTCGTCCTCCATTTTCAGTGCATCCCATAATATTATTTCTGTTTGCTTTGCAGGGTCCGCCGGGTCAGCAAGGCCAACTGGGTCCTCGCGGGTTGCCAGGCAACGTGGTACGTCCGCTACCCGAGGATGCATTTGACATGGAGCGTGCGTCGCTGCCAGTGATTGAACGCAGCGGGTCATTGTGCCTATTGTTCTCTTCCCTGTTCTCTCTCGCAGGGAGTCCCTGGAAAAACAGGCCCCCCCGGACCAGTGGGGCCGAGAGGAGAAAAGGTATCCGCCCCCCTCCCCCCGCCGACCACTCGCAGCGCGAACGAGCGCACGGCCGCACCAGACACCCCGTTAAATGGCAGGGCCGCCTGCCGCGCCCCTCTC
This sequence comes from Anguilla rostrata, assembly GCF_018555375.3. Classification (NCBI taxonomy): domain Eukaryota; kingdom Metazoa; phylum Chordata; class Actinopteri; order Anguilliformes; family Anguillidae; genus Anguilla; species Anguilla rostrata. The sequence continues at coordinate 39,845,441 of NC_057940.1, read as the reverse complement.
ACGCACCTGTCTGCGAGTCAGAGCCGGGAGAGCGAGGGCCAATCAGAAAAGAGCATCAGATAGGCGAGCCTGTTGGCACCCGGCGCAAAGGGGAGGCTAGCCGGCGGCGCGGTGACAGGATGAAGGATACTGGCGCAGGATGAAGCCGTGTTTTTGTCTCGCCGCAGCCTGTAAGGCTGCCTGTCATCACTGGCTAATGATACAAGGCCATGGGCCAATGGCAGGGCCTTTGAGGTCTTTATAATGGCATTAATATGCATTAGATAATTATGGAGTCTTGTACGCATCTTAATGACATGGCCAGGAAGGTGGGTTAAGCATGTTAATAAGAATATTTTCATGTCTTAGATCAGCTACTACTAACTACTTTTTATTTATAGGTTTAAATTAATTAGATACTGCTTCATCAGTGTTTATGGAAATGGGATTTACTTTATTTTGTGAAATAGTGGATATATACTGGAATGTCTGAAAAAATATAATAGTTATATGTCACAGGATGAACAAGTTCCAGTATCTGAAAGCTGAAATTGTGTGTTGCTCATATATTATTATTTATTTCTTATTTAAATATATTGCACTGTATTTTGTTTCCATAAGGGAAGCTAGCAAAGACCTCTAATGAACCTGTGTGGTGATTGGCAGATTGTAACATGCCAATCAATGCTCAGTAAATATGAGCAAGCACCACCAGCTTAGTCAAACAAAATCTTCCAACTCAGTCAGAATCGATGGGTGGAGTGCATTTAAGGTTGCAAGCAGTTGCAATGGGGTCATCAGTTTACTCTGGCTGGCAGAGCACACTGTGGCTAGAAGCAGTGGGATTTGGGGCTGCATGTTTTCCCTGTTTTTGGGTCAATCAGTCACAAATTTGACATATGCGTAATAGAGTCTAGGGCTAAACTTACAGACACTGTTCTCTTCAAAGGCATTTAACAAATGTTGCTGTAGTTGTTATATAATACATAAATGTTATGTAAATTTAATATATTTCCAACATAGATATCTCAGCACCAGGAAATGTTTAGATGAGAAAATTAGGTACATTTAAAAAAAAAATTCTTAATTTTTATCAATTATTTTGAATCATTTTATAATTTTAACATGACTATATATATATATATGGATGTGAGATGTTGAATATGTTGTATAACAGTAGTGTAATAGGGATGGTTTGACAGAAACCTACAGTAAGTAGATCAAAGTAGTTTTTTAGTATTAGTTTTAAGCAGTGTTTTGAGGTCATTGAATTTACTTCGTAGAATTGCTCACGGATTACGCTAAAATACATCTTAGAGAACTTCAGTCAACTCAAACCACTTTAGTGGCCTGCTATTTTGCTTAGGGAGAACAGTGAGCCAGGGACAAGTTCTTCCCAATTCTCTGAGCAATCTTTGATAATGATCTTTGATTTACATTTTAATGAACAAGCAAAGTTAAAACCAACTATACACTATAGAATTCCTATAGTGTTCAGTAAGCCAGTCCATACTCACACAGATAAGTGATCTGACAATGAGAATTTCCAATGGTTGTTCTGAGAAGTGTTGCAGAAGCTAGGAATGAGAGTGGGAGCAATTTCCACTGTACTGTATATTTCCAATTTTTCTTTTCTAGGGAGAAACAGGCAAAGAAGGAAGTCCTGGTCCCCCAGGAACCCGCGGAGAGACGGGCGTGGCTGGAATCCCTGGGTTACCGGGGAAAGGGAAGGACGGACAGCCTGTAAGACAAAAACACCTGTGTTCTAGGTCCTTTTCCAATTACTGAGTCATTGAACAAGATATGTTTTTTTTCTTTCTTTTGGCAACTATCCAAAAACAATAATGCCGCTCTGACATCTTCTAGTTTAGAGCTACCATGAATACATACTGCTTCATTATGTCTTGGCAAGTGTACTCCTGTACAATAAAAACAAAATAAAAAAATAACCTTTTTTGACTTACACTCACCGGCCACTTTATTAGGTACTTGCTAGTACCGGGTGTGGTCTTCTGCTGCTGTAGCCCATCTACTTCAAGGTTTGACGTGGTGTGCATTCAGAGATGCTCTTCTGCATACCTCGGTTGTAACGAGTGGTTATTTGAGTTACTGTTTCCTTTCTATCAGCTCGAACCAGTCTGGCCATTCTCCTCTGACCTCTGCCATCAACAAGGCATTTTTGCCCAGAGAACTGCCACTCACTGGATATTTTCTCTTTTTCGGACAATTCTCTGTAAACCCTAGAGATGGCTGTGCGTGAAAATCCCAGCACTTTCTGAAATACTCAAACCAGCCCGTCTGGCACCAATAACCATGCCACATTCAAAGTCACTTAAATCACCTTTCTTCCCCCATTCTGATGCTTGAACTTCAGCAGATCATCTTGACCATGTCTGCATGCCTACATGCATTGAGTTGCTGCCACGTGATTGGCTGATTAGATATTTGCGCTAACGAGCAGTTGAACAGGTGTATCTAATAAAGTGGCCGGTGAGTGTATTTCTACTAGTGCCTCCAAAACGTGATTTATGCTACCAAGTTCACTCTCTCAGCTCTGAGTGTGAAGCGCATTAACAGTTTTTGCGAATGTGCTGACTACGCCCGGAAAACAGCACGGTCGCAGTTTAATCCCGGCGCGTTGAATTAACGAGGGCCATAACTTTTCGATTTGCAGGCGCTGCTATTCGTAGCAGCGCCGGTTTACAGCTGCGTTAGTGGCAGACGAATACCTCACCCGCGCAACACAATGGCGAAGCACTTTAGTGCAATCATCGCTTCTAACAGTTCTTTTTTTTCCCCAGGAAAAGCAGGTAACTACGGCGCTAGTCTCAGTGTGGGACTTGTGCTGAGGGGAAACTAATTCAATTTTCGATTCATTTTGCATTTTCAGGGACCACCTGGATCACAAGGACTGCCAGGACCTCAGGGCCCCAAGGTAGGGTGATTAAAAATCTGCTGGGGAAGCAGTGCTCCCTGGGCTGCTCCCTGTAAAATGATGATGCGTGCATGCAATGCGAATCTTGTGCATTGAAGCTAAACTGGTGCTCCTTAAAATGCATATTTACATATATCCTCATAATCTAATACAAATGAATTTTGTGCTGACTGTCAGCTTTAACTTGCGGGTATGTAGATCAGTATCAGGTGAACCTTGCAGGAACTGCTGCCCTTTTTATGCATAGTCCCCCCATTTTCGAAAACAAATAGTAATTGTGCAATTGGCTGGTTAGCTTTTCTTGGCCAGCTGTTTGTTTTTTCATCACTAGCTCATACACAAGAAAGCAAACAAACAAAAGGTCTAGAGTTGATTGCAGGTGTGAAGTTTACATTCGGAGTCTATTGTGGCTATGAGAACCAAATAAAACAGGCCGTCATGAGGCTGAAAAATCATAAAGAATCGATCAGAGATAAATAAATTAAACATTGGGTGTGTCAAAATCAACTATTTCATACATTATTGGGAAGCAAGAACACACTGGTGAACTCAGGATTAGCAAACAACCTGGTAGATCATGGGATACAATAGTGGATGACTGAATAATATTTTCAATTGTGAAGAAGAAACCCTTTTCAGCTGTTGAATAAATCCAAAACACTTTCCTGGATGTAGATATAGATGTGTCAAAGACTACCATAAAGAAGAATACACTATCTTAACCTCAGATGGTTCACCACAGGATGCAAACCACTGGTAAGTCTTAAGAACATAATGGAGGTTACTAAAAACTACAATAAACTGTAGAGTTTTGGAAGTTATAGACAGATGAGATGAGTATTAACCTCTATCAAAGTGATGGATAGAGAAAAGTGTGGAGTAAAAAAGGAACTAATCATGATTCAAAGCATACCACCCCATCAGTGAAACATGGTGGATAGCGTGTTATGGCTTGGGCATGTATGACTGCCACTGGAACTGGCTCATTTATGGATGATGTGACAACAGAAGCAGGATGAAGTCTGAAGTGTACAAGTACACCTTATCTGCTCAGCTCCAACCAAATCCCTCAGAACTCATTGAATGGAACTTCACCTTGCAGCTGGACAGTGACTCCAAACACACTACTAAAGCAACCAAGTAGTTCTTTCTGGGCCAAAAAGTGGAGTGATTTTGACTGTCCAAGTCAATCACTCATGTTGAATCCAATTGAACATGCGCCTCACTTTCTGAAGACAGGACTGAAGGCAACATTTCCCTGAATCAAACTGAAGATTGAAGATGGCTGCATTGCAGCCCTGGCAGCAGAGCATCACCAGGGAAGAGACCCAGCATCTGGTTGTGTCTATCGGTCACAGACTTCAGGCAGTCATTGAATGCAAAGAATTTGCAACCAAGGACTAAATATGAGGACTTAATTGGGGATAATGATATTTGGTCCCTTAAAATGAGGTGACTATGTAAAAAAGGGCTGTAATTCCTACATGGATCGTGCATGTAAATACCATAAAATTAAAGTTGCACTTTGACCTCATATTCATTGTTTCATTTCAAATCCAATGCCTAGAGTACAGAGCCAAAACAACAAAAAATGTATAACTGTCCAAATACTTAAGGACTGCACTGTACGTACAGTAACCTTACAGAACATGGAGACCCAACGACTGAAACAGACTAATTCCTGGAGGCCTACAGTATGTGCATACTCCCCATTGGGCGATATTGCATATCGCACTTCAATGTCTGACTGCACAAGGCCAAAAATCAGTGATGCGTGGTGACATATATTAAGCGTTGCCTATTGATATAGATAATGTCAGATAACACATTTATGGCCGAGCAGGCAGTGCACACTCTTCGGGTTCCCTTGGCGAGCCTGTGGCTGCACACCAGTCGATAAAGTAATTTCATAAAGCTGAAGGAGAAATATTTAGAGGGCAATGTAATCAGAAAATTTACAAGATGCAATTTGATAAATCTGGCTTGTTTGGAGACTAGTGGCTTATTGATTCCATAATACCATGAAGTCATTAATCAATGAACCCCAGAGGGTAAACTGAGCCAGCAAATGCGCATGCATAAAGACAGCCCTGCTTTTTGTATTACACCACAACCTTGTTACCATGCGTGTATGGATACGCAGTGTCCTGGGAAAATCTTGCCCTGGAACAAAAAAAAAAAGGATGGGACACACGGTGCTTCATGACTGGTTGAACTGCAGATGGAAAGAGCTTAAATTAAATGCACACGTGTTCCCGTGGTCCATTAAAAGAAGTGAATAATTCAGTGCTGACAGCGCCTTCACACACTGGATGATAAAGGATTTTGTTGTACAGTAGCAGTGGGTTACATGGATTCTGGTCCTCAGTTCTGATTCTGTATTTACAGGGTCCCCCTGGAGCCCCAGGACTGCAGGGACTTCCAGGAGGCAGGGGTCCCCCTGGAGAGGGCACCACCGGACCCCCGGTAATTGCATCTTCCACATGCAATTACATGCATCTGCCTGCGTGCTTATTGTTAACACACGTGCACACGCACAAGTGCAAAAACCTTGTATCCCCATTTCTGCCATTTTTAAAGTTCTCATCTGGCTCTATGTACTGTCAGTTTCATAACTCAGAACCCCAAAAGATAAAACATAATGCCCATTTGTAAATGGAAAATAGAAACCTTTTTTTTTTTGTTGCTTCTGAGAATTTCATTTTGTGGAGATAAGAGCTTTCAGCTCTAAAGCAACAATATACTCAGTGTTTGGTGACAAATCTTGCTAAATCACCCATTATCTGGTTGTACTCCGGTATGAAATCTCTATCATGCCAATGCTGACTGTGCGACACACTTGACCGTAGCATCACCCAGGAAATGGAGGGCTTTGGTTGGCAGCATTTTCCCTCTGTCATCATGCAAGGGCAGCTGCTCCGGTCAGTGGGGTGCTTGCAGCTCCCCTTTGCCAACTGTACTGTATGTGAAGTGAATCTACCCAGCACAATGACTATGCGGATAAGCTGCTGGACTGCAGAGAAAACTGACCTCCAAATGCAGAGTGAAAGACATTTATACTCGTCTGAGGGTGTTTCTGCTGTGGACCAAGTCTAATTACACAACTGAGAAATCCAAATGGGGAGAAAGAGGCATGTGCTTTCACACACATACTTACACCGAAACAAAATTAGTCCACACACGTTGTATTCCACAGCCTGTTGCTATGGGAAGTAACTACTAATAGAGGAAATAGATATTACTTTCACTGAAATTCAATATGACCCCTACCACTACAGGTTCTTTATTTATTTAAATAGTGATACATTCTTTTTATAGCACTTACGCATCATCTCACATTGGTAGTAGGAATGAAGTATTTTGTGTATGGATTTTTTTGAAAACTCAGGTCATTAGTCCTACAGTGTTACATTTGTTGTCTATATCCTATGTTGGTACAATGTGATTAGCCTATGTTTTTGCTGACCCAAAAAAATGAGCTAAAATAACTAAGACCTAAACACATGTTGTTTTAGGGACCTCCTGGACAAAATGGTGAACCAGGTCCTATGGTAAGAATGGAAATGTTCCTCAGTTGGAATGAAGGTAAAATTTAAGCAAAGAAATATTGGCAGGCAAGCAATTCTTTTAGCCTTCAATAGGCCATGAATGCCTGGTGACATATTATTAATTGCTGCATTGCATTATTTTAATTAAATAATGTTTTAATGTGTGTCAAGAGCTAATTTACTTGCTATCCAACCAGGTGGGAATTCAAGCTTGTATTTATTTGAACTCAATTTGTTTTTAAGTTTCTGCGCATGCAAAAATGTACTATACTGAAACCATACAATGGCAATGAATATTGAAGCTCCCACATACAAGCTTAGATTTGAATGTTGTCTCTTTTTTTGAAAAAGGTATGCATAATAAGAACTGCTGGTATTGTCTTTGAATTTTTATTGATATTTGATGTGTGAATTTCTACAATGCAGGGTGCTAGGGGTCTACCTGGTATTGCTGGTCCTCAGGGACCTGCTGGACACAATGTGAGTACAATAAGCATTCAACGGAAACATTTATAAAGTCTGTTATTTGAATTCAAACAAAAATGCAGCAAGTGGTACTCACATAGGCCTTATGATACAGTAATGAACTCAAATGATAAAGTGGGGTAAAATACAATGCAATATACCTCTTAGGACACAAGAGTGTGACATGATCACAAAAAGCATAGAATATTATTAACCTTTTATAACTTTGCAGTAAGGTTGGAGTACATGCCAACATTGCAGGAACATTTAGGTTTGTTTTTCATTTTTTTATTTTTTTACAACCTATTATTTCTGCAGTATAATATTTTATAGGTTAATCTGTCAGCTAGCAAAATCACAAAAACAAGATTATTATTATTTTTTTTTTTACAACTTTCCAGAACCTACGGTACATTTGTAAAAGTGATATTTGGCTAGCTGGGATGCGATGCAGTGTGAGCATCTCCATAGCGTACATCATCTAGCGTACATCATGTGCTACAGCCCTGAATAGGACACGAGGCATGTGTGTGCAACAGTGACAAGCAGCTAGAATGCAAGTCTGCATGCATTCCAGGAGTATACGACCTTCTCAAAACCCTTTCCTTATTTTCATCCCTTCTCATAAAAATCACCGTCCCCCTTCCCCTCCCGCTAAAATACGGCGATCACCGTCAGCTCCCCTGTAAAGCGGGGCTTTCTTGTTCTTCGACTCGCACGCGAAACTCATTTCTTGCCGTTTCCTTTGCGGTGTGCTCCTTTCAAAGCGTTCCGCTCCAGCGCTTCGGCAGATTACCGTTGATCTCTCTTCCGACATTTTCGCGGGAGCCTTGCTTTTCCTCGCTCTCAGCTGAATATTCTGTCGCTCTACTTGTCTTCTTTATTCTTTGCTTCTCTGGAGCGACCCGCGGGCTCCGCTCCTCATCTGACTCGTTTCTGCTCACATTCGCTTCGAAAACCCTTTTGTTCTCCCGCTTACCTCCTCTCATGTTATCTACCTTAAGGCTCGCTCTGAACAATCTTCTCCACAGCATTAGAAATGCACAATTTCACATCAAAATGACTCACTTCTGTCATCATTATCCCTGCATTGGTTTATATATGCCAAACAGTGGTTACTAAATGACTTAATGATATTAATGATGACAAACACACAAACAACTGGTCTATTATGTTTAGACCACAAGATCACTGAGCTCTATAAGAAGTGGACATGAGGACTATCTAGTTCTGTATTTAATAGAGTACAAGTAAAAGTAAAAATAATAATTCAGAAAAGATAGGTGACTCATCCCATGTCCTGTTTCTCTTAATGACAGGAAGCTTTTGTTAGTAACATTTATGCTGCTATATTAGCTTATGACCAGGTGAAAAATTTGGATGGGAAAATGTCATCTCCTCACCAGGAACACCGAGTCAAGCATCTGTTTGATCTACAGTAATCTCTCATAACAGTATTTTTTGGGGAGCCTAAAAAGATTAACTAGCTGTACAAGCATGCTAAATCAAATTAGAATTCTGCAGCACTCTTACTTGACTAATGTCATGGCAGTGTCTTCATTTCAGAATAGTGCTTACAATTTAGAAGGTCAGTTGAGTGGGTTGCCAATGGTTCAAACATTCTCTCAGCCAAAAATATTTCTTTCAGTTGTGTCACAAAATGTTATCCCTACTGAGCACGTCAACTGTAAATCTATGAACTTTGATGTATTATTTTCCTAGTAGTAGATTTTTCTCCTCCTGTACTATATGGCCTTTTCAAAGCTAGATTGACATGTCTTGAGATTTAATGTCTGTTTTTATTGTTTTTGCTTATTAAGTCATTTGCAAGCATTGTTATTTTAATAAATTTAATTGTATTATCTTTTATTGTTTCTTGTTTTATGCTATTCATTATATCTGCCAATGACTCTGTGGTAACTGACGTTATGACTCGTCCTCTGTTTGGCAGGGTTTACCAGGAAGGCCAGGAGAGAAGGGGACAACCGGAGAGCCGGTATGCATTGACTTTTCATTTGGGTTATAGGTGATGAGCATGAGTAACAACATCAGGTAACAGCACAAAAAGCCTATGTGCCTTGTCCCAAAGGCACTGACTCTATGCCCCCTTGAAAAGATAATGTCATATTTAACAAAATAAATCTGACAGTTGGCCTTTTTTTTTTTTTTTTTTTTTTTTTCCAGGGGAAAGCCGCTGACATCTCACAGTTAGATCTGAAGGTAAGGAATGTTAAACATTTAAATGATGGTGGCTTACATAACATATTTTAAATCACCATCCATTTACACAATTGTGACACTTCTGTGAGGTCAATAATATGAATATTTTTTGAATGTGAGAGGTTACTGTTAACAATATGGTACCAGTTATTAACTGTATTATTTTGCATTGTTATTGTCACATTATTTATGTCAGTACTCTAACAACTTACAGCTCTCTGGGTGCCATGACATTTAGAAGAAGTGTGGAAACATCCTCATTATAGCCGTGTTCTTTTCAAGAGCGAAAAAGCAATTTGCTACAGTTTGCATCCTAAAAATTCATCCTTCTGACAAAACTACGAGTACATGCATTCATTCATTCATTCAGTTTCTTGGTAAAAATAAGGACTGATTTGTCTTCCTAGTTTTGAATTGGGAAATAAATTAGGACCTCACATATTCATTTACATATACTGTATGTTGGCACATGCATACATATGTATATACATACATACATACATGCATGCATACATACTTCGCAAGTGTGACTCAGAACAGAATGACCTAACTGTGAAGAACATATGTGAAAAACACTGGGTGTCCAGCGTGTGGATTGTTGTGGACCTCATGTCGTTTGGCATTCCAGAATGTGTGCTCAGACTGTCCACCGGGCCCTCCCGGATCCCCCGGCATGCCAGGGGTTCAAGGGGACAAAGGGCTTCCTGGAACCGCAGGAAAGGATGGCCAAGATGGGTTCCAGGTATGAATACGCGTAACCTACGACTACTGTGTACAAAAAATATGTACATGTACACAGAGACGGTAGTTCACCAGTTGCTGCAGGCATCCTACATCAGGATTTTTTTTAATTTTTTTTTAATCTTTTGATGCCCTGTAGTAGGGTTTAAGGTTTTAAGAGTTTTAAGTAAGATAATGCCAATTGCTGTTGTGGTTTAGTCATTTATACTGTACCTGACCATGGCAGGAGTATGTGTTAGTATATGCTGCTCGTATTGTTACAGTTGTGAGCAGAGAAATGAGTCAGTTGTTTGTGTGTGACTGCAGGGACCAACAGGGCCGACAGGCCCACCCGGACCACCTGGAGCCGAAGGAGCAAAGGTAGGTTCAGCTCCGCCTACCTGCCTCAGAAACATGGAGGTTCAGCATCAGACACACCATCTACCATTTCAGCTATTTTCTCATGATAATAATAGTAATAATAATAATGTGTTGGAAATTTGTCAAATTGTCTTGACTGTCTTGCTGCACATTTAGAAACACTGTAACACACGTCTCTTGCTATACTGTTCAATTATTTACCCACAGGGAGTAAAAGGTGATCGAGGACATCCTGGTACGCCTGGGGAGAAAGGTGAAAAGGTGAAATAAAATAAAAGAAATTGAGTCAATTGGACACTGTACTGTAAACACGATAGCAATGTCATAATGGATTCAGGTGTGGTTTACCTTCTGTCATCTTAATACATTTGTCAAATATTAGATATAATCACTCAATACAATTTTGTTTTCTTTTAAAGACATAAGCATTTTATGTTTCTATGGCTTAGATTAAAAACAATGATTGCTCATAACTTTAACATGAAATTAATGTCAACTTTTTTTTCACAAGGTCTACAATTTTCAGAATTAACCTGCCAAAATTGTGTCTGAAGAAAAATCGTACACATTTTTTGCTAAAGTCAAAACTTAAGAACACTTTTTTTTATTGAATCCAGGCATGTACTGTTACTTGTTCGTTTACCAATGCAACAAAACAACCAATGCAACCTGTTTTATAGGGACAACCAGGAGCTCCTGGATATCCAGGAGCTGCAGGCATGATGGGTCAACCAGTGAGTATGGCATCATCTCCAGTTTATGAGCCTCGCTCAACTGTTGAAAGGATGTTCAATACAGCACCACAGGGTGATGGCTCCATCATTCACAAGACACAAGGCAGTGACTTTACTGCTGACATTCCTTCGAAGAAAGAGACCAGTTACCCATGAAATCAATTTGTCTCCTCACTAGTCGACTGGTTGTGTTGTTTCTCTAAATTTCTTGCAGTTCTTTGAAGAATTTCTTCAAGATTTTACAGAACTGTACTAGAAATGAAATGGTGAAACTGGGATAATCACTTGATTCTAGTCCATAACCAAAATTAGATTTTAATTCTGGTTGTATTGTTGTGCACAGGCATTAAAGAAGTTTAACTTGAATTCTCAAAGATAAAACACATCTCTGCAAAAATGACAGCTTCATTCATATGAGCTTTTTAGTCATATTGTGTTAGCATGTTTGTATTGGGTTAAATGTTTTCTGTTTAAATAGACATTCCTGAGAAGGGACACTGATAATATGTTAACCCAAAAGCTTACAGAGAAAATGTTAAGAAGACAAAATGCTTTAAGTCTGTTTGTCAGGTGTATTTTTTCCTTTGCAGGGTACTGATGGTCAACCAGGACCGATGGGCCCTCCAGGACCCTCTGGGGAGAAGGTAAGAATGATGTCAGTTCTATAATGTGCACTTCAATTGTTATATTTCCAAGAAATGAGAGAAGTACCTATATTTAAGGTAAACACTGTACATACAGAGCATCCCTACAGGATTCAGAATTGAGAATTAATATCAGTGGTTTATTTCTGGATTCAACGTCACTGATAATATGATAATTAGAAGCAACATACTTTTTTCAACAGGGCAAGGAGGGTTTGAAAGGGATCCAGGGACCACCAGGTTTACCCGGTTTAATGGTAAGCAGTGCATGGTCTATTGTTTTTTCTACAGGGAGCCAGAACTGAGTGCCGCTATTTCAATGTTTTCACTCTGGCAATTTATTAACATTTAGCCAGTCAGAAGACTAGGTTTCAGTGTCGTTGATGTACTGTAGTCTGGTGTCCAGTATCGGATCCTCCTGGTACCAGTGCTGATTTTGTCCAGCAGCCCCAAAGTACAGTTATGATGCTTCCCATACGTTAATGTGCGATTTATTTACATTTGTACTGTGTGTTGTGACAAAATGGCTACATAAACTGGATCATACCAATGATTAAATCATTGTCAATGTTGCTAATCATTACATCATTTTTAAAGGGAATGGCTGGAAAGATGGGGAAAGATGGTCGTCCAGGAGAGCCAGGGGAACCGGTAAGAGCTTTTCATGGCCCATAAAAACCATACGCTTCTGAGGAAAGCTTCTGTATGTCCACTTTGATCCTGTGCAATCCTGTGTAATGATGCCACTGAATTCTTTGTTGCTTTGAATTTACAATTCATAAACTCATATAAAAGCACATTCATAGAAATCACGCATTGCACACACACCTGGCTCTGACAAAAGTACAAATGAAGTTCAATTAAAGAATGGCAGAATCCCATGCTCTAGACTCAAGGACTCTATAGCCCCTTTTCCACTGCAGGGCCGAACGGTCCTGAGCATAGAGAGGAACGGTTCCAATGGTGTTTCCACCTGGAAACGGTTTGGCGCCGAACGATCACAAACCGTGCCCAGCACGATGTTTTCAGCACGGTTAGACAACCGTGCTCAGTGCAGCAGAACCGTTCGGGTGGGCAGGCTTAATGACGTATTCACTGATTGGTTTCACATTACGTAAGTTTTGTGACTCCGCATACGGTCTCTTCACGTCCTCTTCCGTAAGCTAGGTCAGTGGAGAAGCTAATATAAATAAAAATACCAATCAAAAATCGTATTCCTTCATAGCAACAAGATAAACCCGACAATAGCCATAAGATATACAGCAGTGAAAATGCTGCTCACTGCATAATGAAATAAACGGGACAAAGTTTTTAAAAAAATGATACCATGTCATTCTACAGTCAATATCTGGGTCTAAATATTGAATAAATAGGCTACATAACCTTACCATTGGTTTTACGTGTAGAGATGTCCCTTTTGAGACAGAGTGGTCATATATTGTCTTGGACAGTCCGTTTATGAAATATATTTAGTGCATTTTTGGTGCCTGGGTACATTCAAAATAGCTGTGCATAATACCACACGTATCGTTTACAGCGTTGTTGCTGTTTTTAGTACAGTCTGGCTTGATTGACAATTCATTTATTCAGTAGGTGAGAGTATAAGCTTTCTAACGATGTATAGCATGTCTAATTTTCTGGAGCAAAACAAAAGCGAATTGAACTCGATTTACTATCTCTGAACACAGATAAAATTTCACCATTGCTATGTCGGCCTAAGTATTACTGCTCAAAATATTTCGGTTATACACGTTATTTTTGGATTGAGAGTCTTTAAATAGGTTAGTGGTATTATATAATGTGGATATTTCACACTGTAATGTAAGCATTAGCTAGTAGTTTTTGAATGCATGCAACAGTGATGGTCAGTGGAGGATACGCTAAAAAGAAAAAACAAAAACAGACCAAAATGCACAGAATCTTCGTCCGTTTCGTCAGCCAACTAAACATAACAGAACAAAAACAAAACAGTATGGGGAGCGACGACAACAACTGGCGTATATTACATTCACAACGGGAAGCCGTCGCTGATCCACTGCATCACTTGCTGTCCTCACTAGATACTTCCTAGTCCTGGTTTTAGCAGCCCGACGGTGGAAACAGAAACCATAACCGTTCCCATGAGTAGTGAGCAGCGTGGAACGGCACGGAGTGGCCTTGGTAACAGTTTGGCCCTACAGTGGAAAAGCGGCTAAAGACTAAAAAGCACATTCCTGTCAAGTCCATGGGGGCTTAGGGCTGCCTCTTTACTAAAACAACTTTTTTGTGAGGGCTCTACCATCTATCCTCTTGTTTAGTCCTCATCATTGCAGACTTAGACAGAGGGAATTACACAAAATTTAATTCAGGTCAATGCCCTAGGAAGTACCTGGCAATTAAAATACATTTGGTGGATTTTGTTGGTAAGCGAGGGGTAGGATTTTCATATTAAAACTATAAAAATTCTCTTTTTGTATCAACATGTGTTTGTTACTAGTGGCAGCTGCCCACTAATTTTTTTGAAACTTCAAGCATTTGTTAGACTACTCTTAAGACAGTTGCATATGTTGTTTCAATCATTTCCCACTGCTGTGCATGTGATAAATTCATTTAATACATTTTATCCCTGATTTTTGCACCTGTTTTCAGTTTTATGTGATTTTCAACAACTTTACTGTGACGTTAGCCAATATTTTTCCTGATGAATATGCCCAGCCTTATTAATGCTGTAATTTTATGACACCGCATGAACAACAACTTATTTTCTTTCTTCGCTATTGACCCCTCTCATGTCATTTTCCTTTCAGAAATCGGCAGTCTTTAGAAAGCTGTTTTGTAAAAACGTTTTTGTCAACACACCCTATGTGCCTGGCTCAGGTGGAGGATGACTCGCCTCTTGCTCTTGTCATATGTAAAGTTGCATCTCTGTCTCTCAGCAATGTGTCACGTATTGGGTGAAGTCAGAAGTCTTGTCCCATTTTACCGTCAAGCCCTTGTCCACTCGTGGACTTACGTGACCCTGGAAATACACCATTAAAGTCTGCGAGTCCATAGTCCAACAGTCCACAGGGCTCTGTTTGGGATTGGGTCATTAACTGCATTTCCCTCCCTTGCTCCCCCCTGTTAGTTTGAGTGTCTGCACGTGTTCTTTCGGTGCTGTGCTACAAATTCCTGAGGGAAGTTTGCAAGTGAAGTTTGGCCTACAGCCATTAGCAGTCTGTAGCACTTAGTTATAACACTTGATGTGTCTCTATTCTCAGGGTAAACAGGGTGAAGTAGGGCCCCCAGGCAGAGATGGACTCAGAGGACTTCCTGTAAGTAGCTTTGTGAAGAATTAAAGTGAAAATCTCTATTGTTTAATACCTTGAACACTGTCAGTAATACCTTTAAAATGACCCTTAATCCAGTCTGTGAGGTAGTTATTCAATCTAACCTCTATCTTGTTTATTTTACAGGGTTTTAAAGGCCATAGAGGAGAACCTGGACCACCAGGATCTAAGGTAAGCTCACAATTATGCATTCATTACTATGTATTTATTACGAGATGTTTTCCATTTACCTTATCTTTGTTATGCAAATTGATCTGAAACTATGATAGTGTTTGGGGAAAAAAAAATATTTCAAGAAACAACTCAGTGTTCAAGGATCAAGGTAGATGACTTTCAGGGTTTTATGTCCCATAAAGTATCTACAAATGATATTTCACAAGGTATCTGTACTTTTACTGTGAAGTGCACTCACATCTTCTCAGAGAAACTTATAAGTAGTCCAAACATGTTTTAAAATGATTGAATCAGTGTAGTAATGATTACATACTGCAAAGGAAGGATTACAAGACCAGGGCCTAAACCAGGGGTCACCATTCTTATCCAAGAAAGGTCAGTGTGGGTGCAGGCTTTTAGTCAAGCACTACAACACCTCACCCAACTAGTCAATTAATCAAGGTCTTCAATGACAGCTTCTATCAGTTGAACCAGTTAGTGCTGGTTCAACTGATAGAACCTTCTCAGATATGATTGGTCTACAGGTGCAAAAGCATTTTTGTACTCCAGCATGTTGGATTTGAAAACTAAATAAATCATAAGTCAACCCACAGATGACTAAATGTTGGGTATCTTCACTGGTGATGTTCAGTCAGGCCTGTACCGCAGCCATTTTCAGCTCCTGTTTGTTTCTGGGGCCGTTTGCCTTCAGTCTTGTCTTCAGCAAGTGAACCGCATGTTCAGTTGGATTCAGGATGGGTGATTAACATGGCCAGACAGGAACATTTCACATTTTCTTTATGGCAATAGTTTGGATCTGAGCACATACGATGTTGCTGTACTCTTCAGAATTCATCTTGCTGCTGCATTCAACTGTCACATCATCCATTGCCAAGCCATAACACTAGTTCTGCCATGTTTCACAGGTGAAGGGGGGGGTGGGGGTGTGCTTTGGATCATGAGCAGTTCCTTTGTTCTCCACACTTTCCTCTTTCCATACTTTTGTACAGATTAGTACTCATGTAATCTTCCCATAAGACAGAACTCTACGGTTTATGAAATGTACTTTTTAGTTCTAACCTGGCCGTTCTGTTCTTGAGGCTTATCAGCGGTTGGCTTTTTGCAGTGAACTCTCTGGAGTTTATGCTTTATTTTTGTCTTCGACAAATCAGTGCCTACATCTTGGAGTGTTCTTGATTGGTTTAACAGTTGAAAACAGGGTTTTCTTCACAATTGAAAGCAGGACCACTACTATGAATTCACAGGTCCAGATTGTCGCTGATTGAAAGTATTTTTTGGTCGCCCGCTACAGGGGTCTTCTGTGGGGGGTTGTTTGCTATTGCTGAGCTCAGCAGCATGTTCAATTTATTTTGACAAACCTAATGTTTTGGCTTTGTCTCTGGCAGTTCTTTTCCCCCCAGACACTGTTGAGTGACAGCTGCAACAGACTCCAAATGCAAATCCAACACCTAAAATCAACTCTAGACATTTTGTTACCTTTTTTGTGCATAAACTAATGATACAAAGACACATCGCTGGCCAAGAAGAAGCTAAGTGGCCAATTGACCAGTTACTTTTGTTCTCCTAAAATGGGACAGACTATAAAAAGTATAAAAAGAGCTGTAATTCCAATATGGATCACAATATGGATGTAAAAACCCTCAAGGCTGACAGTTTGCACTTTCATTGTTTTATTTCACACCCAATGTACTGGAGTACAGAGCCAGAGCAACCAAAATTGTGTCACTGTCCCAGTACTTTTGCATTTAACTGTAGCTTCAAGACTTTTAATTGAGAAATTCATACATTTTTCATTAGAAGTTTTAACTCATTTCTAAACGGGAAGCTTCTTTGAATTTTCCACATCAAATGTTATTTTGAGAGGGAACTGGTTATTTTCTGTTCAGCTTTATTTGATTATTTTTCAAGATTTGCTGATGCAGGCTACTTCAAAAGAGCTCTGCTTCTGCATCACATTTATCCGTCCCCAATTTTCCGCCACCACAATCCATGGCACAGCAGTACAAGGGCAACAATCTTATCAGAAATAGGTTTCACCCACACAGGACTGTTTGAATCTCAGAGCACACCGTGTGCTGTTCAGAAAATGTTGTTCCTGTCTAGATCAAGAGCTACTGAGACAGCACTCTGGCATTGATCTATTCCTACGGTCCTGCCCGTTTATAGAGCATTGCATCAGCATTCAGTACACCAGTTATAATTTTTGAGAATGATACTCTAAACAGTGAAATGTTTGGTGTTAACTTGACTCTAAAATAGAATTAACAGTAGTCCATAGGGGGATAAAAATGTTGTCTGTCAGAGTGGATATGACATTGAACTGATTATATCATACTTGAAACATAACCTGAGTATGTGGTTAAATACTATTTGCAATTTGCACTGGAAAATTCAGATTTTTCTTTTGACTATGGTGTGCTGATGTCTTTCTCTGTGTGCTCAATCTCTGTTTGTTTCACTCAGGGTGAAGAAGGGAAGCCTGGCCCCCCAGGAAGAGAGGGAAAGCTAGGAAAAGACGTGAGCACTGCTACATTTTACTGTCTGAATGCAAGAATGGATGGGATGGGATGGAATTTTCCAGGAAGAAATATTCATGCATGTACATACCTAGTCTTTAATTCCATTTACAACAAATGGACAAAAATGGAATTATGTGTTCTGAATTTAATACTTACTAATGTATAGTGTTTCTCAGAGTTTAAGACTTTTTCCCCCAAATTCTTTAACTTTCAGGGTAATCCTGGGCCCCCAGGACCAGAGGGTTTCAGGGGCCAAAGAGGAGAACCGGTGAGAGTGCAAACCTGAATACTCTGATAGTAAAGGGCAGACAATTAGCAAATATTCACATGAATTACTGGGGTTAAATAGATGTGTTTTGTAAGATATTCCTATAAATATAGAAATAAAACACTATAATTTATTGTCTATATAACACGTACTAAGAGAAGTAATAAAAATACGCTGGAAGTGAGAAAAGGAGAATAAAAATGCTTTTTTAAAATTAATACCAGAGAAATATAATTATAAGAGATCTCATTATACAAAGCATGTGTCATAAAATTTAAATTAAATGACTATATATTTCATTAAAATATCCAAAGTAGGGGTTTGTGACATTGAATACTTTGTTCCCTAGGGCAACCCGGGTGAGCCTGGCCCATCAGGAAAACCAGGAGCCCCTGGGAATCCAGTGAGTGGAAGAATGTCTGTCTGTCTGTCTGTCTGTCAGTGTTTGCGCATGGAGACAGAGAGCAAGAGAGAAAGAGAGAGGTAGAGAGAGACTCATGTTGTAGTACATGTTGAATTTGCATGTTGCCTGTTTTATTTCCGCAGAACAATAGGTTTGCAAACACTGCGTACCTTGTGAACTTAGAAAATACTGCCTCTTGTAAATATTTGTCAGTTTGCTTTTTTCCTCCAGCAAAGTTTTATGAGATTAAAATGATTTATACATGTTCATAGCTACCTCACTGAAGTAACATCTTAGAGGCCTTACAACCGTGCCTAAGATGACCTGTGATCCACATGACGAATAGCAGTGCTTTCCTCTTTTACACAGGGCACGCAGGGGGTCAAAGGAGAGGTTGGAAGCCCTGGATTACCAGGATTCTCAGGTCCAAAGGGACCGTCGGTAAGTTGGATTTTACTTCCACTTCAGCATCGCAGCTCTCGTGACCGTGTCTTATGCGCATTCATCTTGGAAAATATGACTTCATCCATATTCATTTGTTTGTTCATATTTGTTTTGATTTGTGGTTGGAAATCAGAATCAATATAGGCCTTAGATTTGTTTGTTCTTTTCTTGTTCAGGGACCACCTGGTCCGATTGGTCCAGAAGGAAAGCAAGTGAGTGCCGGTTCAAACATTATTCCTTTGTTTAAGATGAAAGGTTAATTGAATAATCGAATGTCACAATTCATCTATTCTTATTTTTCAGGGTACTCCTGGGAAACAAGGGGAGCGAGGTGCCAAAGGAGAAAGGGTAAGCCTGGCAATGAATATATTTTAATTACAAAGTTACTGGTAAATGAAAAATTTTAAAGTAATCATGCTAGGTGTTTGCTTCTGATTACTCAGTCCAAATAAAAATCATATATGTTGTCCCTAAATATTTCAGGGTGATTCAGGTATCAAGGGAGACAAAGGGCCTACTGGGGACCCTGGACAACCAGGAACTCCTGGTGTTCCTGGTCGAAAAGGGCACACAGGCATGATGGGAATGTCAGGGCCTCCTGGAGAACCAGGCCAATCTGGGCTTCCCGGAGCACAAGGACCACCAGGCAACCCAGGCCCACGGGTGGGTCTCCCACCACCAACATGTGCTGCACCTTTCCCAGTGACCATACAACAGCCTCATTAACAACGCAGACTTAAAAAATAACTTTATAAGAATAGGCTAATGTACTAACTGCATGCTGCTTTTGGTGAATGCATAAGAACAATTTTACTAAATTCAGTTATGCTAACTGTTTGAATGTATTTACACAACTGTTTACTTTACATTTTGTATGTAATTTATCTTTCTAAATATTTACGCAGTATAGTTAAAAAATATTTCACATGAAAATTATGAAACTGTCCTATAGACCTGGAAAGCTGTAGACCTGTTTATAATACCAACCAAAAGCAAGCAGCTATTGGTACTTGCGTGCACTTACAGTATTAAATATGATGTCATTATGAACTGACTTAATATTGAATTTGTTTTTTTTTTTAACTTTAGGGAGAGTCAACATCACTGGAACACTTGAGAAGGCTTATTCAAGAGGAGCTATCAAAACAGTTAGATGGTAGGAGATCACTGCATCTGAAATTCATCTTCTCTATTTTTCTCTCCTTATTATGGAATGACTGATTGCATCTCTTGAATCACTCCCATGCCACCCAAATGAGCATGAGATACCATTTTTTCCACTCAACAGTTGGTAGAGTATGGCAACCAAATTAGTGTTAATCAGAGGAGAGGCATACCCATTGCTGATGATTGCAAGCCTAGCTTCTGGGCACCTTGTAGCTCCATTAGTTAGTTGTACCTCATGGAGTTGTTAACACTGAAACCCTGGCTAGCTAAAACCACTCTATAGTGTTGTGTCGTTCGCGAACGATTCGTTCAAAAGAACAAATCTTTTGGGTGAACGAAGTGTACTGGATCACTTCATGAAACGATTCGTTCGCGAACATGAACCAGTCATTCAGTGACTGACTATCGTTCGCAGTTCAGTGATTCATTCAAATACGGATAATAAATAGATAATCGAACATCACTGTCAAGTCTGCTGTTTATTTTCAATGAAATATCAAGCCTTTTTTAAAAAACGTCTCAAAGTAGGCTAGCCAAGGCACTTTCTCTTTCAAGCAGCCGTTAGAACAAGTCACATTACATTACATCTATTTGGCAGACGCTTTTATCCAAAGCGACGTACAAAAAGTGCATTCCATGGTCATAGACAACTACTAAACACAGGTTCAATAAGATGCAATACCTATTTTTTACAGCTATTTCTAGCCAAAAACACAGTTTAGTTCACAC
Organism: Anguilla rostrata; assembly: GCF_018555375.3. Taxonomy (NCBI): domain Eukaryota; kingdom Metazoa; phylum Chordata; class Actinopteri; order Anguilliformes; family Anguillidae; genus Anguilla; species Anguilla rostrata. The sequence continues at coordinate 39,824,803 of NC_057940.1, read as the reverse complement.
AGTGAACATTATTTTGACCTAACCTCTGCAAAGCCAACTAGGCAGAAGAGAAAGCTACAGTATTAGGACAAAAACAAATTACCAAAAAGTGCTGGGATGGGGCAACATGTAACAAGTGTCATGAAAAAGGGGGAGGGGAGTGGATTTAGAGTGAAATATACAGTGTGGTGGTAGTTAGTCCAGGTATAGTCTGAAGAATTGAGTCTTCAGGCCACGGCAAAAGATGGGTAGTGAGAGGAAGGTTCGAAGAGGGACAGGGAGTTTGTTCCACCACTGGGGAGCTGGGGTGGAGAAGCTCTGTGATCCCTTTGGTCGGGTGGGAGGGGGTACAAGGCGCTCTGCTGACACAGAGCGAAGTGCTCGAGCAGGCACATGGAATTTCTGTCGGTCGCAAAATCACAGCACTTGATGCATCTCAGTTAAGGTGTTCTGTTGTTCTTACAGTCAAAATGGCATACCTCATGGCCCAGATCCAGCCAGCCCACATCAAAAGCACAGCAGGTCGCCCAGGACCCCCTGGCCCTGCAGGCAAAGATGGAGGTCAAGGACGACCAGGCCCTCCTGGGGAGCCGGGTATGCCAGGCCAGCCAGGGGGAGATGGGATTAGAGGGCCAATGGGCCAGAAAGGTACGTACCTTCAGCCAATTGTAAACAGTCAATTTACATAAAATAAATACTATGTAGCTGATGAAGACAGCCTTATTGTTACTGTTGTTGAATACAGATTTAAAAATTTACTGAAAAATTTTATCATTTTATCTTTTGATTCAAACCAGATATGCAGAGGGTGTGTTGGTAAACTTATAAGTTGATAAGTTTAGTGACTACGTCTGTGTGGCTCTGACTACCAGGTGAAAGAGGATCTAAAGGCGAAAGAGGTGAAACTGGTGTGGGACAGAGAGGAGAGCTTGGTCCACCTGGTCCTGCAGGTACACATTCTCTTTAATGGGGAAGCATTGGTTTACATGGCCTCCAGGTCACATCTTTTCTTACGCTTATTGCTTTTCTTTGATGTTTAGGTGCCACAGGGACACCCGGTTATGGAAAGGACGGCATGCCCGGGACGCCGGGCGTTCAGGGAGAGCCAGGAAACCCAGGTCCCCCGGGGCCATCGGGCCCTTCGGGACCCACAGGACAGTGTGATCCCTCTCAGTGCGCTTACTACGCCAGCCTGGCATCAAGGCCCGTCAACGTCAAGGGGACTTAAAGCACAAAGACCTTGGACCGTGGCTATTTATGAACTTGGGTTTTCAGCAAACTATGAACTGTTCGTTTTAGAAAAAAAAACAAACAAAAAAAACCCAGTAGCCTCTTTTTGGGGTTTTGCTGCCGGTCAGAATTCATTTGGGGTGCCGGGGAGGTGGTTGGGAATGGGAGTTCTGATTTTTAACTTTATTGTCAGGAATAAGCAATGAGAGGCCACCAGCTTGGCTGCTCTGAACAGCAGCAGTATTGTTCTTTAAAAAAAAAAACAAAGCTCTTAACTGTTTTTCGAATGATGTCTTCTATCCTCAGTTCTTTTGTTACCTCACTTTTCACCCAGGAATAGATTAGCTTTTGATACAAAGCCAAATGATCGTCAAAGAAGATCTGCAGCAAGGGGTTTTGGCCAATAATTATCCAATGAAGGATAATCGTAGGTGGGTGATATGAGATGAGTGGCTTTGGGGAAAATAAGAGCTTGAGACAAATTTAAAACATAGTTTGTGATTTTCACTCAAGATCTTGAAAGATCTTCCAATTTGTGGTAAACTATGTACGCTGAGCAGTTTTAAGCTATGGGTAACGCAGTTATATAAATTTAACATTATGGCCCAGGTAGATGTATGTAAATTCCACACTTCCTTTTATAATGGCCATCTGTGTGTTTCTTTTGCAATAATAAGTTTGTTTATGCTTGCATCTTCTGTCAATTTGTTGCACCACAAGCAGGTTTAGTGGGAACACCATGAGAAATCTTATGTTGTCGTAAAAGTAGTGGAAAATGGGGGCAGGGATGAAGAGGGGTGTCTGAGACGAATCACTGAATGCTTGCAGCTCATCTACATGGAGGGTATTGGATGAGACATAGAAGACATCAGCTTTTACCCCCCATCCGAATTCCCCCAAAATCGTTCCAGACTTCTGATATACACCCAAGCTGTCTGGCTCAGTCCTGGCCTACAGCTTACCAGGGCCTCTATTGTTTGTCCTGATAAAACCCATTATAAAGTTGAGGGCATGCTTAGGAGGAGAGGCACTAAACCTCAAAAAAGACCCTTCGAAAGCATTATTTCCATCCTGGTCTGTTTTCTATAGTTTATTAACATCCCCTTTGGGGACACACGAGGGAAGGTCTGGCTCAGGGCTGCTATGAATTGAAGACGTTGTTTTCCAAATTGCTTGCTGCATTACGGAATGCACACAGCGTTCTGATCCCCCTTATTTGGACTGCCACCAAGGAAATCAGTTTGAAGGATCCGTTCTGTCCCTGTTGGACCAATTAGAGCCTCCTCGAAAACTTGGAGGAAATGGGTGAGTCTGCAGTAAATGTAACTACAGCCTACGGTGGTGGTGGGGGTCATTCATATTCTTTCAGGGGAAAAATATTAATCAAAAAAAGAATTTGTGTTGTAGTTTTGCTGTTAATACCAAGGTTAGAAATGTTTCATAAAACCAGGATGCTTTATGTCTGAATTTTATATTTCAGCTGGCTGGTAAATCTCCAGTGTCATTGGGGGCATAAGCTCATCTCTGGTCCTGAGCCAGGACACCACCGAGGATCTCTCGAACACACACACACACTCCCGCTGGGCCAAAAGCCCATTTACCACCTGTAATGTGGCTACTTTTGAAGGTCACCTAGAGCAGTTTTCCGTTGCGGATTATTACACAGAGAACCAAGGGGCAAAGGAACAGCAAGCAAATCCTGGTGTGATATCACAGAGGTTTAACAGAGTTTTCTTCAGTTGTTACCAGTTGACAATGTCTTCAACAGAGACGTATATGGCAATGTCTCCCTCCAGCCCCCCCCCCACCCCCCATAGCCAGTCCCATGACTGAATGAATTTCTGCTCACTACTTTAACTGTATTTCTTCCAATCAGCTTTTTCCTTTTTTTTTTGGTAGTTGGGAAGGGGGGAGGTGGGGGGGGGGGCAGGATTATTTCCTAAAATGCGTTACTTATTGTTTATCAGTGTTGATTGTTTGCCTCCCTGTGCCAAAGACTCACTTTTTAGCCACTGCAATTAAATTTTATTTTTATTCTGTCTTTATATGATTTTTTCTTGCCTTAGGATAGCATCGGCCTTGTTATTTGAGTGTGTCGGAATCAGATTTACTCCCAGCAAGAGTGTGCCAGCTTTAAAATGAACTCCCCACACCAAATTTAATTACTTCAAAAATAGCTCATATTATATAAAAAGGTTTGCTGGCTTCTAGTTTGTGTGAGTGTGTCCTCCAAGATATCGAAGTTGTTTGATTTATTTTATTCATTTTTTTATGGGCTGTACATTAGTGAAAAGGAGATGTAGTGACTTTGACAAGCTGAAAGATTAATTCCAAAAAGGCACGAAGCAGCATACAAATTTCAAAAATGACAAAAACAGTTTACCTGATCCCTGGAATCAATTTCACTTTCACAGCTCTACTTGATCAATGGTGAAAAAAACAATCAATGGTGCTATATTTTTAAAACATGTTTGGCTTTATTAATTTTCAATTACCTGTATTACATTTCTATTCATATTTTTAGCTTGTTTTGAATATGGATTTTTTTTTTGTTAAATTATTTTAAGTAGCAACCTGCTATTTCAAAGTTGTAGGCTTGACTGATGCAACCTGTACTTGTGTATAATGATAAAATGGTGCTAAATCTATAATTGATATTCTGTTAAATTGAATAAATGAAAAGGCATTTATGTTGTAATAAAGACTGGAACAGGTCCATTTTATAGAACAAGGCTTTTTTAAATGAATATGCCTAAACACGTGTGCCTTGTGCCCTCTTAGTACTTACTACTGTGATACATATTTTGCCAGACAATGCTCCTAAATGAAAATAAAAATAGTCAAGGAACCAAGTGCAAAGCAAAGCAGGGATTCATTTCTGCAGTTGGAAATTTCATTATTTGTCCCATGTTAAATAATGCAAGATAATTGCTTACAGTCGGTCGGAACAAACCTTAATTTAGGCCAATCCCCTCAGTGAAGGTATTGATCGCAGTCAGGTCACTTCATTTCTTTGCTGAGCATTGCAATTATGTAAAATAGAGAAGCATGCCAACATGTGTGTTTCCAACACAGAAACCTTCAATGTTCACCAAACCTGTTGAGCTTGTATCATAGTCTGCGACAAAATTGTCCAAGGTAAGCTTGTCATGGGTTTAAATCCATACAAAATATTCTGCAGTTCCTCACCATGTTTTATCTTAGATTGAGATCCCTGTACCTTTGTTCCCTGAACTCGGATGCAAGAGGCAAGCCTCTAATCTATTATTTAATGAAGATTAAAATAGATCTCCAACAAGACATATTCAAAAGCATGCGTAGTACAACAGAGGTGCCCCTGAGAGGATGAATGTGTTCAATTTCTCCAGCCCGCAACAGCCAATAAAGGTCATGTTTACACAGCAAATGAATCAGAAAGAGTAAAGTCTGTTATGTTTACTTTCACCATGGTAACTAGGCAACAATCTGGATACCCCACAAAGGCTTATGTTCTGCCATGGGTCAAATGGGGAAAAAAATGGAAACATCTTGAAAAAAAGAGTTGCTAAAGCCACCTGTCTGGATTCAGTTGAAACCTACAAGTCACTGTAAGGCAAAGTAATGATTTTAAAAGGCAATTAATTGTTTGAATATGAAGCCATGAAGTCATCCTTAGGGAAAGAATTCACTTCAGGTTCAATGGGTTTCAAAAGGTCACAATGATTTCTTGGGCAATGTAAGTCCACATATAAAATTGTCAGGTCAAATAAGACAGACTGATGCCTTGTGCCCATTCTACCCTGTATGGAAGCCATTTTACTGATTTTCTTTCAGGTGCAGAGAGGTAAAAAACTATTCTGTTAGCCCAGAGAATTTCAAAAAAATTCTAATGTCATTAAAAATTATTTTTCACTATTGTTTGCCAGCATAAATTTGTTTCAACACTTAAGGTTAGAGTAGCTACTGAAAGACAATATTCAAACAAATGAATAGTCCTCAAAGAACCAAACTGATAACAAAGTTAGGGTTTCTGGTAGCAAGGTGTTCTACAAGGATACACTTGTGCTGTCAATTAAGATAGCTGAGATCCTGCCTGGCAGCTTGAATGTGTGGTATGGAAGAGGTCTGCAAGAGAGCTTTGATGGAAACCCCATAGTGTGATGGAGTGGGGAAGTGGGGAGACCAAACGCGACTGACCAGGGAACTAAGTTAACCACCTGGGGCAGAATAACCACTAAGTCTTGTTAGATTCAAAAGGATAGAAAAGAAAAGAGAACCAACGAAAAGAAAACCAATACTCCTATGGGAGACTATCCCAAAGAAAAAGCTTTAATGCCCCGAGTACAGGGTGAAGAACTAAGGCTTAAGGAGTACTGAGTACTGAGTCTACTAAAACAAAACAGTCTGAAAAGAATGGTGAACGTGAGAACTTTAAGAAAACAGCCCTCGCACAGAGGACTGTCAAAAGAACCACGAGAGGGTAAAAGAAATGAGTAAAGATAGCAGTGTTAACTTTGTAGCCCACAATCCAACCTCAAAATTCAGTTCCGCAGTAACTCTTTGCGTAAGTCAAAGGACGCAGAAGACAAACTGATCTAGTACTGAACAAGTAACTAAACCTCTTATCAAAACAGACCAAGTTACCAGCTTTCATGTAACGCAAGTTGACACTAAAGCAAAGCTTATCGGTTTGCTTGGGGTTTAAATAGAACGCCAACAGGTGCAAACAAGGAAATCAATCAAGAAAACAATCAATCAATCAAGGGTATAAGTCAATCAAGGACATCAATCAAGGAAACGAAAAGGCCGTAATAACTGAAGAAAAGGCGCAGGATGGAAAAGAAATGGTGATAACACCCAAAACCATGACACATAGAGAGTCGGCAGGCAAAATGGCGGTCACATAAATGGCCGTACAGCATACATTCTTGTGTAAATCAATCAAAGTGAAAAATATACAAGACTTAAATTTTCAAGTTTATTATGTTTTAGAAAACATGAGGGGGAATAAGTGGAAAAAATAACTTTGAAATTGATCAAATAAATGTTAGTGATCCCTAATGTATAATATTATGTGTCAATTCAAATTCTATACTGACTTTCCTAATACAATGGTACTGTCAGTAATAATGTTCTTAACCAAGTCAGTTTATTATCCTTTCTAGTTTTGTATCAAAACATTACCTAACTTCAGTGTTTGCAATGGCAAACATTAAGTTTGCAATTTGTAACCCTGGTGCAGTTCTGACAGTTCAAACACATGTAGTGTGCAAGGTTGAGATGTTTACTTGTAATATTCTATGACTGACACATTCCTGTTTCACAAACCATATGGGTGTTCATTTAAAATCCATTAGGACAACTACTGTCTCTGTGTCATAAAAACAAAATAAACTCATTTCAATGTCATGCCATAGGGTTGATCGAAGTGATTTTTGTCTGCTTTGACACATTCAGCAGTGGTGCATCCAACACTTTGTCATCATAAGGCTAAATTAATAACACTATTCCGTGATTTTACTACTTTTGGATTACGAGTGTCTTAAGAATACTCTAGCAGCAAGCTCTGTCAAATCCTCACTCGTCAGTTAAAAAGGTGGAAGCTCAGAGATCTAAATGTTACAGCTGACGTGTCCCTTGGTTTCATGGAAAAGGGAGACATTTGAAGTCTCTTCAAGTTTGTTGTAGATTCTGCCTGAGCAAAAACGGTTCATTTCCCCTTTATTAGATGATGCCATGTCCTCATGGGCCCTTCATGCTGGAGGATTTCTTCCCGCTCATGGGCATGAACATGGACGGGGGTCTCCCGTAACAGTCCGATGGGTCACACAGCCCAGGCGGACCCGTGGGCCCCCTGGTGCCAGGAGTGCCCGGGTGCCCTGGTGCTCCGCTATGTCCACGGGCCCCGTCCCTGCCATCCTTCCCAAATCCTGGGGCCCCGGGCGCGCCTAAAACACAAACCCGGGAGGCATGAACAAAAGCATCCTCACAGGGGCACGGAAAAGTTTGGGCACTCCTCGTCGAGTTGCATGTTTCGATTTTCTATGTGAAAAGATGTTAACACAACCTCTGCAGGAAACAAACTTAAAAATTAGTGTACATTTTAATGTGCGTACTCCACTACTATTGTTAAGTAATACTAAATCAATATTTTGTGTTAAATTATTGATCGATTCCTTATGTAAGGTAATTAGCAGGGTAATCTACTCAAAGGTGGTCTGCTATCAAAAACTAATGACCTTTGCGGAGGTTCTTCGCCACCTTCTCAGTCATTATTTTTCTATAGCAGACCACCCCAACGTGGATTATCCCTTACATGGTAATCAACTTCCTTAAAATGAAAAACAACTATATTTGGTTTTCTTGCTGTTGCGATAAGTAGTCGCGGTTGCTAGGCTGAAACAACAAAACAGCGAGTACAGTGAGTGCTGAATCTAAAAAAATACCTGGTGGACCGGGCTCTCCAGGACTTCCTCGAACTCCCACTCCATTCTCGCCATTGTCTCCTTTATCTCCCTTAGCTCCCTCCTCACCTGCAGTGGAAACACATGTATTCAGATGAATACAATCTGGGTGGTCTGCGATGTCTCAAAAGAAAGGATGTTTTCCAAGACATTAACGCCTGCAGTGCTTATGATTCTGTTGAACAGAAGATGAGATTCTTTACCATTGGAGGTAGATATTCTTTATAAATAATGTTTGTTTTAGTTTATCAGGGTCCCGAGCGTCATCTGTAGTCGTTAATTGCTGAGAATGATGCATGGAAATATGCTGATATGTTGTCATTTGTAAGTTCCATATTCACTTGACTGAACATCTGCTCAGGGAAATTACTTTCAACACTATCCATTTTGCAATGACTTCCAAGGCAATCCTGAATCATTATAATGGCCTACATCTCATGCGGATTGCTAAAAGCCGCTTGGTGATTCTTAAATCACTGTTTTTTGTGACAATTATGTATTTTCTATTGTGTTTTCCCCCAACTGAATTAAAAGCATTAGGAATGCAAGTCATCCAAACAATAATGAGGTTTACAAAAATGCCACAAAGAGTAATGGACAGACAAACAAAACAGTCCCAAGATGACTTGTGATTTACTGGTTAACCTGTTACATTTAACGGTCAAATCTTCCGACAAGAAAGATTTTCAAACTGATTTGATATTAAAATGAACTCAATTAAGAAAATGATAATGTATTTTGTTATTTTTCATTTTAATTTTATTAATTCTGGAAACTGCCATATTCAGGGTGATGTGTGAATAATGAACAAAATGGAATACATTTTATTTTTAAAAGAGAAAACTCCTTTGCAAGTCACATTGAATACAGGTCGTAATCATATATCGAAAAAATCTTGAAACATCAGTAACTACTGCCTTATCTCAACTTTAGCTTCTCAAGAAAAGCTGCAAACAAACTCTAAAACATATTACATGCATTCCTTTCACAGAAAATTGAAGGTGTTTGAAAAAATCTTGTTTCACACCAGCTTGGAGGAGCAGACACTGTATCAATAGGGAGTATTTTTGAAACAGGTCATAAAATTATTCATCATTAACCCAATTAACCCAAGTTAATTCTGAAATATAAGAATTGATCTGCAAAAGGAACTGCCAACACATTTCTAATCCTGGTAGACTGAAAGCCCCTCTGGTGTGCTATAAATTAATTAGTGCAATTAATTTGTGTAATGGGATTTCTTTTAAGCTTGCCCTCGTTCTTGCAAGTAGCAGGGCATGTAAAATGAGGAAAGTGAAGGACGTATAGGTAAGGTCATGCAGGACCTACGCTGTATAGAGCTGAGTCAGAATATTCAAATAATACAGGACATATTGAAACTTTACCTTTCTGTCCTGGAATTCCATGGAATCCTGGTGGCCCCATGGCACCCATCAAACCCCGAAGTCCGGGGGTCCCTGCTGCGCCGGCGGGCCCCGGAGGACCAGGGAGGCCTACTGGCCCCGGAGTTCCAGGGGCTCCGATAGCTGCTGGGATTTTCAGGACTTCCTTTTTAAACTCAGCTAATTGCTCTGGATAGAATAAAAACAGAAATTGTCTCATTAACTCCGGAGGAAACTGTATTAAGACCAGACCTGGGTCAAATACATATTTGTTTTGGATTCAAATACTTTTCTGTGCTCTATTGATTTTGCCTGGTGTAATTGAGCCTGCCAATATGACCAGAAGGCAGTGTTTGCACTTTTTGAGAGTATTTCATTGGATCAGTAAAGCATGGCCCATAGGAAAGCAAAATCCAAGAAGAGATCTCATAGTTGTTTCTTTCATTTCTCCTAGACACAAATGAGCTATTTTTAATACTAAGGTGAGACCAACGGCTTTTTCTCCTACTTCTCAAATTCAACTCAGGGGAAACAGCCACATATAATCTCATTTATGTCTTACTCTGATCAAAACAAGAGATCTCTAAATGATCTTAAATAAGTCTAATTTAAGTCTCCTGAACATGGGACTGTGAGATCAGAGAAAGAGCTCAAAGAAAACTCAGCTATGACTTCTAGGATCTCATGATTCTTCTCAAATATGTCTCAGTTTTCTCATAGTGACCTCATGAGAAACAACCGCATCTCAATTCAATATCCATTCATCTTACTGAAGTCTCAAATTCATCCTCTCATTATCTCATCTTTTCTCCTAAGGGGGTTTTAGGAGCAACAATTCAGATTGAAGTGATCTCAAAAAGATGTACAATTGAGATCTTACTACTTTCTTAAGGGTTAAAGAAAAGACTATCCTGAGCAAAAGATTTTTCCTCTGGGAGTAGAAAAGTATTTCAATCCAAAACAAATACGTATTTGACCCAGGTCTGATTAAGTTTGTTTAACAATGTTTCAGGTGCATCGCTATCTTATTTAACACTTATTCATATTTTTATGAATAAATAAAATGGATCAAAGCAAATTAAAGAGCAACAAAGTGGGTGCAGTTGTGAAGTTCATTGAAGTTCAGAATTGAAGAACTGAAGTTCACACCTTCAATGAGGCTGCCGCAGATCTCGCGGATTTTATTTTCGTTCGCTTTGGCACCCTTTAAAAATCAAGAGGAAAAGAAAATTTACGTATGACAAAAAACACTGCCCATACGCTGTAGAACTCAATGCATGTAAATTGTAGAAAGATCATCTCCAGCCAAAGATGCTCCTGTGTGACTGAGATGTTATATGGTACATACAGGTAGGCCACGGGGTCCAGGAGACCCAGGCATGCCCCTCTCTCCCTCCAGCCCCCGGGGTCCGATCGGTCCCGTCAGCCCCTCGTGGCCTGGCTGACCTGGCATCCCGGCTGGTCCCTTGTTGCCCCCCGCTCCCTTACCTCCAGCCTGGACGGAGGCATTGACACAAGTTAAAACATGCTGGCACGATTATTCATTCTTACAACTAACGAGCAGTCTGTATGGTTTGATTGTTACATGTACCTCTCCTTTAATTCCAGGGATACCAGGGGGACCCTGTTGAAAAGAGTCACTGTTAATGTTATTGGGTAACAAGCAACATCACCAGGCAATAAATTTACTGTAAATGCACAGCAATTCCACAATTAAAGATTCTGTCCATTAAGGGAAAATGTTAGGCATTAGTCAGGAGTAAGGATCTGTTGGATAACCCCTGTTCAGCAGTAGTTTCTGTGTAGTTTCAAGGATTACATACTGTTGGAGGATAAAGTACAGTATATATTATTTCATGTAAGTCAACCAAAAAATTACAAAACAAAATTACCTACCATATCACCTTTAACTCCAATATCTCCAACAGCTCCCGGAGCACCCTATTCAGAAATCATATGTATAAAACATTCTATATATAGTAGCAGGCCCTATATATAGCAAAGGCCACTTGCTACAGTAAATTGCTTAATGATTAGATCTTTTGGAGAAATTGTTCTGCTCAACATGTAGATTGAATAGACTGGTTTTATTAACATTACTTCAAGGACTTGCAAAAAAAAAAAAAAAAAAAAAATGCAGTGGTTAGGGCAATCAAAGGACAGTGCTAATACCGATGCATTGGCAGGACTACTGCAAATATTATCATAGGCCTGATATTTTTACTAAAACCTGGCTTGAGCACTACCTGGTGCTAGTTTTTGGTTTGCGTGTTAACTGTAATGATTTCATAGCATATTGTTCTGGATAGGAATGTCTGTCTGTTAAATGCATATCGTGTGATGTAATTATCAATGTTACCATGGACAAAATATATGCAGTTTTACATAACTTAGCACAACTAAGATGCGCACACACAATGGCAATGGAAACCATGGATACATCATTGTACCTCACTTCCTTTTGGACCAACAGGACCGATTGGACCCTAAGATCAAGGACAAAACACAGAAACTCAAAAAGTCTGATATATGTAAGTCTTTACATGTGCACAGAAAAAAACATTCATTTCCAATACTGTGCATTTAGCTTGAAAACACAAAAGCCACAACTCTGAAATAAATCACCTGCCCCTTTCATGCAGAACCTCTTCTCAAACAAAACAAGCAAAAAAAAAAAAAAAACATTGAGATTAATCATATATTGTGTTCAGAACTCAGATAAGAATTTCAAGTGATAGGTTAACTTTTTTTAGTTTTCATATTAGAGATTTCTCATTTGAGAGCAGTTCTTTTTGTTGTCTAATTAAGTTCCCAATATATTCTGAGACTGAAACACCTGGTGTTACTGTACCTGTTCCCCCTTGGGTCCTGTGTGACCCTTAATGCCACGGGGACCAGTTTCCCCTTTGTCCCCAGTGTCGCCCTGCAGATAGAATAGAATACACAGAATACAAGTAAAATACAAGAATACAATTCATTTAACCCTCAGAATTAATTCAGTATATTTCATAATTCATAATCCTGGTCGTATTAAATATGCATTTCACCTTGATTCCAGGAAGCCCCGTGGCTCCCACCGGTCCTTGTTTTCCAGGCTCCCCCTTTAGTGACAGACGACAACAAACTCCACTTCAGAGCACTTACTCATGTCACCGTAGGTTAGACTAGATGCTTTTCCGCGCGGGTTGGGAAGCGACGTTCCCAGGCATTTCATTTGTCGGCAGATTAATACGTACAGTGGATCCCTTTGCGCCAGGTAATCCGTCTTCTCCCACCGCGCCGTCCGCCCCCTGAACGAAAGAGACTATCAGCGGCGGGCTCGCCTCGAATGAGATCTGGTCTGCGGGTTATTCATGAGGAAGCCAGACTGTTCCGGAAGCTTCTCATACTCACGGATTTGCCAGGTGGGCCGATTGGGCCTGGCAATCCCTCAGGTCCTATCTCCCCCTACAGCAAGACACATCGTAACGCATCCCACCACACACTTATTCATATAAACAGGTCAATGATCAGGTCAATAATTCACCCTATCCTGCTAGGAATATGCACTGCTTCCAGTATTACCAAGCTTCGGTCCTGTCTGCTGTGTGTGGGGTCTATTCTTCCTTGTTTTGTCCTTAACTGTGGTTGTGGAATATCTGTCTGCTCGTCTCCACTATTTATTATCATGGCGGTGTAATTTATCGGAGGATGGTTGATGCTACCTTTTCACCCAACGGGCCTGTTGGTCCTTGTTTCCCTGGCAATCCCTGTATGAAAGAATTCATATTTTGTCAGAAGACCAGTGAGCACAATAGGTTATGATAATCAGCTCATTATTACTGTTTTCCCACAGTTGCAATATTGATCTTTAATAACAAGTGCATGATTAAGGTTAAATTGGCTACTTCGCCTGATATGTTTACAGAATTACATTTATAAGCATATTTACCTGTAAAATGGCAGTTTTGCTTTTATCAATTATTTTTCCAAATCAATATTTGGCCTTACCTTACAAATTAACCAAAGTTTAATTTGTTTCAGTTTTCAGTTTTAATGGTCCCATTTCCAAATTATATTTGTTAATAAAAATATTTTTTGTGGACATTGTGCACACACACACACGAATGAGCAGTTTGAAAATAAATGGCCCCAAAACCACAGTTGAAATTCCATTCATATTGAAGTTTTCAGGGCATATTCAATTTCCTACAGTTTATATTTTTCGGTCTCAGGAGGTTACTGCTGTGAGAAAGGCACCTGATTGGGCCCCTTCTGCACACAACTTATTCTCTTTGTTTCTAATTTCTTCCACAGTTAAAAACTCTGCCCATCTGCACAGGTACAGAAACGCATATATCATGGAGATTTTGGATGCAAGTGAAGTTTGAAACCCAGGGGAAGACATATCTGTTCTTTCCTCAGGAGTGACAAGATTTGTATTCATTTTGCACAGTACAATCGTACAATCTACCATAAGGTTGTTGCAGAGTACCTTGGGACATTTCTTTGAAAAAGATTTTATCGTTTTCCTTATAATTATGATTTATGTATGCATGTACTTCCAATAGGAACATTAATTTTTTTGTTGTTGTTTTAAATTCTCCACAAAAGTAAATGACCACTTGAATGTACTCAGCACACAGCCACAAAGCACTTCAGTAAGTCAGATTTTATTTATAAAGTCTTGCATGTTTGAAAAATATTTCTCGCATTTTTATGTACCCAAATTGCCCTTCAGCTATTTGCAGAACACAACTCACTGAAAATGATTCACATATAATCTATGGAAGCTATTGATATTAATGAATGGGCTCACCGGAATTCCAACAATGCCCCTGATACCTACTGCCCCAGACAAACCAGGCTCTCCCTGTAAGAAGTGTTGTATACAAAAGGAAATATTTGTTAGGTACACGGTAGATTACACAATAAGTCATTTTACCTTGTGATAGTTGACTTCTTCAGATAATAACAATGCTATGATTTAAAGAGGCAAGAGTACATCTGTAAGCACAAATAGCTACACACACACACACATTCACACACACACACACACACACACACACACACACACACACACACGTGCACACACACACACACACACACACACGTGCACACACACGCACACACATGTAGACAACAAAACATACATACTGTAAAGCCTTAAATATTATTATAATATTATCATGTGTTTAATCATTGTTTGGTCTCACTGAGATACAGTAAAAACGAACCTTATTCAAAACAATTCTGGTTCCAAATACGGCACTACAACCACATACAAAAAGATACAGATATGGAGACCAACCAACCTTGGCACCATTTACTCCAGCACTTCCATCCACACCATCTTTCCCCGGTTCTCCCTGTAAATATAACCGTACATTAAAATTAGGTCTTAATTGGCTGTCTACTGCAGCTGTGCCTAATACAAGCAAAAAGGCAGATTGGCCATGTTCATTTAAGTCACCCTACAGCACACATGCATGCAATAATAAGAAGATGTCAGAAATAAGGCAAGCCCGTTCTTTAAAAACGTAATTGACTTAATAGCATCTCTGTTTTATCTGTTAAAAAATGAAAAGATAAATGGCTGATTACTTACGGTGTCACCTTTCTGGCCAGGAGGCCCCTGTTCTCCTTGAGGGCCAGCTGCACCCTGAAATGAGCACAGAAGGGTCGTCAGACACAGACTCTATCTGTATCAACTGAAATGTCACGTATTGTGATTTTATCTTACATCGGAATTTCTGCACCAGTGTCAATGGATATAAATATTCCAGCGAAGGATGGTGCACATGAATATCTACAAACAGCAGGACTTTTCATAGTTTGGTTGCAACTGTGATTTGATATTTTTACAGAGTCATTACAAACTAACCCAAATATCTTCAAGGCCCTCACTCATGAATATTCATTACAGTGATCAACCACTCCTGTAATTTGAGCAGATTTAAACAGGCACCAATGCCCTATGTGAAGTCTTGCTCCTTGTTTTGAATCTCCAGTTTGCACCGGTTGAACACCATAGACTGGTGGTGACTCCACGTGGGCACCATGTCAATCACCATGTCAGTAAATGGGATGGACTTCAGAACCAGATGGCAGGAAGAGAGGAGGTGCACTCACCTCATCACCTTTGGGGCCTTCCAAACCCTGACGTCCTCGAATGCCTTCTACACCCTGATGTGAACCATGCACAACACAGCACATGACAAGAAGTTACAATGCCATTGTACAGTACTGAGCACGGGCTAGACATGATTGAAACTGTTGTGCACACTCATCCAAAATTGTCCTCGACTTGACCAACAAGTTGACCAACATTTTCCCAAAAGTGGATCCATGAACTGTCGCCAAAGTTCCATAAGTCTGCTGCAATTTACAGGTTTATACTGCTTATTTTGAAATTGTGACAGTTCACATTAAGGCAGTAATATCATATTCTGCATCAAATTTATACAGTGCTACTCCTATTCATTTAAATACAATCATCACGTTTTAAGTTTAAACGATTGAAGTATTTTGAACAGGTGTACAAAATTTCAATTAACATCACCACACTCCATTAACTTTACTAATTAATACATTAATAAATTAGCATAAATAAAATTAGCTAGGTAGCTAGTTGGTGCATTAGCTAGTTATGGTTAGCAACTGAAAATTATCCATAACAAAGGTTTGACATACAGTGCTCTGAAAAAGTATTTGCCCCCTTCCTGCTTTCCCCTATTACTGCACATTTCATCACACTGAATGGTTTCAGATCTTTAGACACAATGTAATCGCCAAAGGGAACCTGAGTAAACACATTTGTCAAAATTATTATCTCATTTATTTAATGAAAAAGGTTATTAAACGTCTAAACACGTCCTGTAATGTGATATCAGTGTTTCACATCACTGTGCCGGAACTGTAGCTCACTCTTCTTTGCAGAACAGCTTTAATTCGGATAAACTGGTAGTTTTTCAGGAAACAAAAAATAATAAAATAAAACAGGACAGCTGCCTGCACTCCTGCTCTGGAAAAGCAAAAAACAAAAACAACAAAAAAAATGTCTGTAAATCACCTGCCACACTTTATGTACCAACGGGCACAGGATGGAGTCAGATCACAAATTATAGCCACAGAGGCAAACCAGGAGCCAGTTCAAGAATCACTGGCCCTGCAGGAACTGTTCAAGCTTATATCTATTTGCAAACTATAGGTTACCTATCACATACTTAGCTACAGAATTATAAACAGCATTGACAGTTTATTTCCAAGCTTCTCCAGAAACTGGGGCCAATTCTAGACGGACCGTTTGACCTGGCGATTTGTTTTATTATAGAAGAAAATGTGAAGTAGAACAGTTTGTATTTTACCAGCATATACATTTCATGCCAAATGGCAAAATCAATGTCGAAACTAGGTAAAATCCAATTGGTACCATAATGTTATTTAGCAGGTTAAATATGCCATGATCACAACTACATTACAAATTTGACAGTATGATGGTCATCATTCAATCATTGTCACTCCTCTGATAATCATTCTTAAGTCCATCCACTAACACTAATAAATCATTCCTGTCAATAAAATGCTCAGAAAAAAGTAATTACTTAACGATCATTGAAGGCTTAAATTGCAGTTCAGTTAAATTATTTAATCACATCTCTTTTGGGTCACACAATTAGCAACACATATCTCCTTCTATCCTGTTGGTGGTGGTATACACCTGTGTAGCTGTCCCAAGCCATAAATCCAGAAGAGGAATAAGCAGAAAAAGTCACACAGAGGACCTCTGCTACTGAGGTGATTCTACAGTTAGAACCTTCTTGACTGTCAGCATTCCATAGCTTCACGAGTTTACCAAAGAAAGGAAGAATGCTTACAGGAGAGCCCGGTGGGCCTGTAGGTCCAGGAATCCCATTGAACCCAGGGGGGCCCTGAGTAGATGAGGGAACATAATCATGGGATATTTAACATTCTGCTCTTTTAAAGATATGAAGAGTTCCTTGGTGAAACATGAAAAGCGAGATTGGGCCTTCCTTCTCTTTTTGTTCACCTCAGGATTAGCATATGTGAGGTTTCACAGGGGCTGATGAAAAACCTTTTATTCATAATCTGGCTTGTTTGAAGCTGTGAAAATATAATCGGCTGCTGACCTGTCATGGCTGGTAAAAAAAAAAAAAAAACTTACATTAACACTTTACTTGAACTCTTCAGCTATCACAAGATGGGATAACGGATGATGTCAGCTTTTGTCAAATTACGCGAAACTGTCATACCTTTATCGGTAAACGTTATTACAGCAACATCAGTTATAACATTTACCGATAAAAGTGATGACAGTTTTATATCATTTGACATAAATTGACATCATCTATTACGCCATATTGTGATTAACTTTCAGTAAAAACTGTAAGAACTGTAAGATTGATGGCCCCTCAACTCTTGATCTGCTCATTTCTAAATTAATGATGGAATACATCACTTACAGACAGGTTTTCAGATGTTCCAGCTTACCCTATCTCCTTTGTCTCCAGAGGAACCTGCAAGTCCTATTGGCCCCCTTGGCCCCTGGGGAAAAAATATTATATTAAATTGATGCAAATGGTATGTTTTATGGTGTTTATCACTGAAATCCAAGAAGTATAAAAGTAGCACTGCGCTAATTTCATATAAGCGAGCCTAGCGAAGACAAACTACTGAACACTGACCTCACTTCCTGTCCGTCCTGGCAGGCCCTGCACACCAGAGGGTCCTGGTTCTCCCTTTGGTGAAAACAAGCACAGTCAGCCGCTGGCTGTAAAATTTCCAGGTCCATACATTCCGAGATTGTGTGCATTTGACCTACGTACACTTTTAATGACTTTTATTTTCTATTTTGGTTTGCTGAGGAGTCACAGTGCATTTAGTTTAATTTTACTCATTGCAGATGGCACTGAAAATATCTACAGCTTCAGCAGAGGATTAGTTCCTTCAACCCCTGGTCTACCAATTAGGCTAATGCACCAGAAGGCTTAAGTCTCAAGTGTTGTTTTAAGGCTGGGAATTGTACATTTGTTATTACTCATTTTTCAGTGTCTAGTATTGTAAATGGGAATTATGCAAAAAAATATACATCACCTATTTTGTAATCCACACTGAATCTTCCTGTTCACTTAACAGTTTATTTTACCTTTTGTCCAGATTTTCCTGGTTCCCCTGGCTCTCCTTGGATCCCTTTGTGACCCTGGAAATTGTGCGTCAATTCAAAAACTTGGTAGGATGTATGAGGCATGTCTAATCTTGCCTAATATTGGCCACCATTTCCTTGGATTGTATGTTAATTCCTCTTAAGTAATTACCCAATGATCAGAAAGTATTTTGGTAATCCAGTATTATAACAATAGTAGATAACTTTATGATTCATCACCTTGATTCCCGGCATCCCTGGGTTTCCTTGAGGTCCTGCGGGACATGCAGCTTGGCACTGTTGCAAATCAAAAGAGCCGTTGTTTTATGGCGGTTGAGGCATTTCGAGTCTGATAGCTAGATGAAACACGTCGCAGCGCATACAGCGATTTCTGAGGCCTAGTCCTCTAAAAAAAATGAGACTCACCGGTTCACCACTTCCCTCTGGGCTGGGGGGTCCAGGAGGGCCCTGAAAAACAGACCAAACTCTTTTATTTATTCAATAGCAGTGAATGCAAAAGCATCAGCATGCAGAGCAAGGAAGCAGATCTGGAGTGCCACTTCAGAACTGCTATGTACTGTAATGATGTGTACGCATACAGTAGTTGCACTATACCTGACTGTAAGAGCCACTTAAATATAAAGAGATATAAATTAGTGATGTCCCTGACGGCCACACAGCATAACATAAGGGCTAATGTCACACACTAAACGCTTCAAAAATCCAAGAGTACAATTTACTAAATTGTGTTTTGGACGAGTGGGCTGAAAGCATGATGCAGTATGTGACTGTATGGATACATTGAAATACGGAGATTAATATTCAGCTTAGTATTAAGAGGAGTAAGTTCAATGAAGTATATTACCACAGGTCCTGGGGGTCCTGCTTTTCCAGGTAAACCCGGTGCTCCTATGTCACCACTTGGTCCTGGGGGACCCTGCCAAAATGCAAAGACATAGCTTTTAATACACTTCTTTTAATGTTAATGTCATGTAAACTCCTTTTAGTGACTTGTGGAACTGCATGATTTGGTTTACTTAATCGATGGCACTTACCTCAGGTCCTATGTTCCCAGAGTCTCCAGGTTCACCTGGTTTTCCTGGAGGTCCCTGGATGAGGCACAATAATGAACACTATCCATCATTATGAAGAGCAATATAGCCAAATTAAATTATTATGACAGAGGCAATATCAGCTAAAACAAATTCCACTCCAAAAAAATAAACATTCATTTTATAATTGCGGTATGCAATCTCCTTCAAAAAACCAGAAGGAAACATCCTCCCCAACTTCATTATACAAAATATAATATTGCTGAAGTAATGTGTAATATGTTATATAGTTGACATTATTACGTTGTTTAGGTCAAACCTTTATAGGAAAATAATGAAATTTAATGATATATATATATATATATATATGTATATATACTGTATTAAGCCATTTACACACATTTACAGCAGTATTAACATAGAGGGCCGGTTTCACAGACACAGATTAAGACTAGTCCTAGACTAAATTCAATTTTGAATGGAGATTCTCCATAAAAATAAAAAAAATCATTTTAGTCCAACACAAATTTAATATTTGTGAAATCAGCTCATAAGGTTTAAAGGTTTTATTTTACATCTTAAAAAACATTAAAAACTGGACTGAAACCAAGAACTACCACTTGAAATGGACTTTAGAACAGTAATCAGGAAGTATGGACTTTTAGGAATGGATTCCCAAACAAATGCCAAGCATTAACATAAAATTCTTTCGGAGGTCTGACTAAGCTGTATAAAGAAAGAATAACAATTTGTAAATGTAAACTATAGCAAAACCTAGAGGTTTTATGCTCTTTGATAGCCATTAGGAGATGTCTGTACTTAGGCAGTGCACATATCTTGAGAAGTAGCTGGCCTGAAGCTCAGCTTTTGAAGGTCAGCTGAACTACAGCCTTAACCGCTGTACATGAACAGGAAACAGGAAGTGTAAATTGTTTTGAACATACAGGTTGTCCAATTGCCTCGGGTCCCTGTAAAACAGAAGGCACAAACAGAGGATGAGAAATTTGGTGCAATTCCCAAGCAAGAAAAATAAAACTTTTGTGTGTGTGCTATGTTCTAAATGTATACACTCAGGACAACTTCTGAAGAAAGAAAAGCAATGGATGTTGCCAGACTTTTTGATAGAAGTTACAAGTGCACTGATAATCATTCTGTTCGTAACTTCGATCTCATTCTAGCTGTTTTCACCAGTCTCAGATGGAGCAGTGGTAAAGCTGTGTTAATAAAGGATAAAACGGATCAAATGCTAAGCTCTAATGGATCAAACGTGGCTATCCATACAAATATTAATGAGACTGAGTCATTGTAAGATTTGCTGTTAGGCTGTCCAACTATTTCTAGAAATTTCCCCAGTTTGGCTGCATTACACTGTGAATATGAAATGCTATAATATGATGGAACTGGAACTTACTGGAGGACCTGGTGGACCAGGAAAGCCAGGCACTCCCTGTCATTGGGCACAAGTAAAAAGGAACAACCCTTTTGTGATTGAAAACTGATATATTACAAAAGCTAGATATCATGCAGCATTTTGACTTTTTCATGAGTATTATCGAGTATTATCAAGGTCAAACACCATAAATATCACTGAATGTGACATTCATTTATAGAATTTTTCCAATAGCTGACAGTCCAGTCATTCTATACTGAAGTTTAACTGTACACAACATCTGCCTATCATAGCCTTCAATCAAACTTTAATTGGGTACTGTATAAAATTAAAGCACAGTACTTAGAAATACTATGGAACACCTTTCAACAGCTTTGGACTCTGATTACATGGAATGCTGAACACATCTAGTAAAGCAAATAAAAGGACTCAAAATATATGCAAAAAAAGGAAGATGCTCACTCTTTCACCAACAGGTCCTCTTGGTCCCATTGGCCCACTCCCTCCCTTAGAAAAGAGGGACAAAATGTTATTCAAAATGTATCACATTATAGTACAGCTCATTTAAGCATTTAATCACTCCATGGGCACTCTTATCAGAGCTTATTTTACATATGATCAATTTACACAGCTGGGTATTATGCATGCAGAACTATGCATACACAAACATACAGTTCATGAATAAACACATATGCACCAGGGAAGATACCCAGCTCTGGTGGTGGGTTGTGGACTTCAGGTAGTCAATGGAAGGCACAGGATTTGCAACAAAGTACTAAATATGAGATCTTTATGTTGTGACTTGTCCAATTATTTTTGCTCCCTTCAAATTAAGGGTAACATACTGTACGAAAAGGATTCCACAGGGATCACCTGCTTTGAATGTAACTACCCCCAGATTAAAGCCGACAGTCTGCACTTTGACCTCATATTCATGGTTTAATTTCAAATCTAATGTGTTGGAGTACAGAGCCAAAATAACAAACATTCTGCCATTGTCCCAATACTTTTGCATTTAGCTGTACATGCACACAGACACAAACAGAGTGCGATAATCGGGCATAGCTGATCCAGTTTAGCAGTGCCTGGCACTGACGTGCTTTGGTAGAGAGACATTTTACTTATTAATTAATTAATTAATTAATTAATTTGTTTGTTTGTTTGTTTGTTTGAGCAATGTGATGCTTACTGCTGGTCCTGGGAGCCCTGGAAGCCCCCTCTGTCCAGGCAGTCCAATCTCGCCCTGTTCCCCTTTGCTGCCCTGCATGAGACACGGATGAAGACAAATTTATCAGGAGAGCACATTGCCTGCAACTGTTGCTAAGCTACGGTGGTGCATCACCGGTCAAACACGTAATCAATTAAACCCATGCGATTTGCAGAGGCCTCTGTCTGCGTTAACCCTCGTCAGACAACGCATAACGAGCCATTAGCCTGAAGAGAGGCCCGACCCATTCATCAGGTGCAAATACCTGTGGACATAAGCAGCTAATTTACCTTTACAAATGATCTTGTTTCTGGGAATAATGAGATGCATTTGAGCTATAGCATAAAACATCCTGACCACCAAACAGCCATTGGACAGATCATACTTACAGGAGAACCAGGAGCACCAGGCTGGCCTGGGAGTCCCTGCAAAAGCACAACTTTATGACTGATCGATAACCGTCAACCACAGATTATGAAGCTTTGATGCACTTGCACATCATTGAAATAATTCCAGAAATATTTTATCGCTAGGGGAGCCAAGCACTCCCTCCTGGTCCTTATCCTTATCCTTATGTGCTGATGTAACTTTCAGCTCTGCTATGAAATGTAACTTCTATCTTATTTGAAATGTGACTTGAAATGTTATTGTTTAAAGTTACAGCCACAGGTTATAGACCTAAACCAGAATTATGTACTGAGAACCATGCCTTGTATGCTCCAGTAATGGTTAGACGTGGTTATGCTAATGAGTGAATGCTGTAATGCTAATGAGTGAATGTTTTCCTACTTACGTCTCGCCCATCTCTGCCACTCTCTCCCTGGGGCCCGCGTGGCCCCTCGGGGCCCATGGGACCAGCAGGGCCTGGGACCGGTTTAGGGTCAGGCTGGGGAAAGAAAAACCAACAAATCAATAAAAACAGAACTACTGTAATGTCTGCCAGGAATTAACAGGTGCGTTTTATACAGGTGCAATATGTGCAACTTCATTAAGGTATCGCTATTCGTCAGGCATACAAGATATTACAATGAATCACCAATGAAAGTCAAGCTCCTGAAGATAAAAAAGGCATTCATTGGAACAGAATCATCTGAGGTCATTTGTCATGTAACATTTCAGCCATGTAACCTATGGTACTGTGACTTGGATATTTTCTTCTTCTTTTCCCCCATAAAACACACATCTTTTCCCACAGCTATATCACCTAACCAATTATCAGTGTTGTCATCTGACACTGTCAGAGGTTCTTGGGAAAAATATAGTAAAGAATAAAGAGGTTATATGTGCTTCAACACAAAGTTAGTAAAGATCAATGCAACCATTAAACATTTTTTTCTGCATCTGATATGAAGCTTGATGGTATTGTATTGTTACACTATTTAAAGAGTTAAATGATGACGTCTGAATGACCTATGACACATCAAGTAATCAAGCATTCTATTAGTGTGTGTACTTCAAAGCTTCTACGCACTGCTGAGATTTCATTAGTTCATGTAGTGGTTGTACATGTGAATCCTGTTGCTTTTAAAAATTGGCTGGATTTGAATAAAATAGCCTGCCATAGAGTAGCTTACATATGAACACGACATAATAATGTGGATGAAAAGCAGATGACTATGCAAAACAATTATAACTATGCTACCCTGTGAACCCCTTAAGGTTTAAACCCGGCTTAAATTTTGATAAGTTGTGACAACCAACATCATCTACAGAAGTATTTTCCCTTTAAATACCAAGAATAATGAATGCCAAATAAGGAATGGCAAATTATATTCTTAGGTCTCCTTGTTGCGTTACCCACAATTCATCTATTTTGACAGTGGAAAAGAAGCTGCCATTTCCTTTCAGTTCACTGTCTACCGGCTGAGCTATGAAAATGAGTGTGCGCAGTTGACTTGATTGACCAGAGGTGTCACTCTTATGTGAGGAGTTGAGGGACAGTAATTGACTGAAATTCTCCTTTCCCCAGCGACACTACGCCCACTTCTGAAGCCATGCTGTAGGGCTGCTCGGCTCATTTGAGCACTGGCTGGCATTCAGTTCCAGGCTGTGCGGTAAAGTGACACTCTGGAGCAGAGTGTCTCAGCAGGATGAGCCACGCGACACCAAGAATAATGCGTGTGATCTATTTGTATATTTCTGTAACTAATTAGCACCCCCTAAAACTATTTGTTCTTTTCAGCCTGCGCTGACGACAACAGATCAGGCCAACAATGTGTGACTTCATGCCGGAGCAGCACACTTCACACGACACGTGACACGCTACCAGAACGTTCTCACTGATCAACGAATGTGTTAAGCCTAGAAACAAAGCAAGGAGATGATTATTTGCTTTAAAAAACACACGAAAGAAAACACAAGACAAAGATGCAGTCGTAAATAGAAAAATAAATACCTCGGCATTGGGAAACATCTGAAGAAGCAGGAGAAAAATAAAATAAATGCAGAGTTAGCAAACACCCCTCACCAGATAGTCAGAAAGAGCACACCTGTTCAAAACACAAGTCATGAGGGCCACATGCTCCATAAGATAAGCAGAAAGGAGGGTGGACCTGTGATTACACCCTCTATCATAAAGGCTATATAGAGTTCTCATAAGCATAATATCTGTCATAACCATTCATAACCATGAATGACAAATCGAATCAGTGAATTTAACTTAAACTTGATACGTCTGTCAATCCTGCTGCAGGGCAAATGGATGCAACTTGTCATAACTCATGTTTCACAGTGTGCTCGCTGAGTGACAGAAATGCCTGTGTCAACTGTAATAGTAAAACACACATGAACGCATGCCTCTCTCTCAATAACTTGGCCCCTGATGTGTTCTGGATTTGGATAATTTGCACTTATGGAATGTGCACCAAATGTTTTGAGATGATGGACATAATCTAACTACTGTCCTTATGCACTGCAAGAACAACCTGGACTGGCAGTCAGAAAACATCAAACACTATAGAAAGTAAAAATAATGTTTGCGTATCTGTTTCAAAACATTATCGACCAAACAGAAGATAACAGGTTGGACTGTGATAAAGCTAGTAAGCTATAGTTCTTCTTGCTAAGTCATAAAAGAAGGAGATTTGAAAGAGGAGCGACAGTCATCTGTGTAGCAGGTGGCTCCTGACCAGCCAGATCACCTTAAATAGCTTCTGGCACCGTTAATGACTGGAGTACAATAATACATGTGTCAAACAATGCAGTGACCACATGTGTTATAATACACATGTTGTAGTCATGCTTTTGTTTTATGAAGCCTTGGCTTTAGAAACTGGCTCCCCTCAAAAACTCACTGTTTCACATTTTTCTAAAATTTTCACATTTCTCCATGTACACTGATGCACAAGTTACTGAGTGGGAGGTGTCGTATCATAGCATCATTTCATGCATAACTAAATCAGGACACAAGTGAATTGCCATTATGTATTGCTGCATTCTGCATTTCAATAATACATTGTTGGGTAAGCAAAATTAGTTCGGCAAAATAAAATAAAAAATCAAATAAATAGAATAAATAGAAATAAAAAATAAATAAATATAATAACATGCATGTGCGTGTGATTACCAGAATATATATATATATATATATATATATATATATACACACACACACATGCATATGTAACATGCAGTTGCACCTGATTTTCTTGAAAAACTCTACCAGAGAAAATAAAAAAAGTTCTCGTACGTCTACTTATGCTTTAATTCTTGGTGTGCAGGAGCTAAAACAATGAATCTGCCACAATGTAAAACAAGAATAAGAGCCCAAATCTGAAATTTACAGCAACAGAATCATTAATCTCAAAATGATTTAGATTATCTTACCATCATTTTAAAGGCATATGCTAATCAAACAAACTAGATTTAAGTTAAAGTTGTTTGAAACTGGGATAAATCAAAGAAACAGGATGCAGCCAGGAAATTGTGGCAGCCAGGCCAGACGCAGGAGCTTTTATTAAATAGCAAGTGACCTTGGACTTCGCAAGTTTGCTTCTCTCCAACTTCCTCACTGTCCTCACTGCACTAATGAATCATCATCAGTCATTTTAAAATGAAATAGATACATATCATCATGCTAAATGTAAACAGCACTTCCCTGTTTAATATTTTTGAGCATATGGTAAGCATAAAATATTTTATATAATATTGAAGAAGAGGAAACCAAATATTGGTGAGTAAAAGTAAGTTATTTTTAACAATTGAATTAAACAATAAAATGTTACCCATCTATATATATATATATACATACACACACACCAGGCATTCTGCGGTATTCTGATTTGTTAAATGGTGACTAAGGAGTTCAGCTTTTTGGCAGACATCCTACACGTGGGACATGTACTGTAGACTTCACTGAAGCATTTGTCCTGGCTCAAGCATTTTTTCCTGCCTTGTGGTGCCACACAATAATATATTCTATTTAGTAATATATTTTATTTGTCTCACTTTTGTATTTCATTAAAGTAAGGCATAACTTGACCCTCGAGAGGCAATTACTAGAATGTTGATATTTGAATGCTATTTTCTATATAATACTGCAAGATGCAGTTTTTTATGCCAATTTAACTTTGTAGAAATTAAGGAGAAACTACAGTGGCCCAGAGGTGCAATCCTTTTTAAAAAGAAATCCTCCTTCTTAAAAGAAAACCTCCTTCTTAAAAAATAAATCCTCCTTCTTAAAAGAAATTAACAAAATACTGTAACTTGCTGGAAATAAATGAAACTGATTGTAAAACACAAATTTGAAGTAAAGAACACAATTAAATCTAAATACAAAACTTAGTGCCTTTAAGCTGTCGGAGATTAAAGCATTCGGCTGTATTTGTAATGAACACAAGTAGAGTTGACCTTGTCCGGGTGACTTTTTATGTAATCAAATGGAACCAATAAAACAAAATTAATGAACTCATTCTTCTTTTATTACACCGCCAGGATAATTGAAAGTCACTGACAAGTCTCAATGGTCTTATTAGTTTCAATTTTCTTACAGCTTGTGACCATTCTGCACAATGGAGAACATTGATCTAAACTCAGCATGCAATGAAAACAAAAAGCTTTTTGCATGAAAAGTCAGGTATTTTAAAGAATAGTCAGACTAATCATTCTTAACCATAAGTGTAAATTGCTAAAACAAACTAATTTCCATTGGCACAAACCTTTGATATGAATGTGTGAGTGAATGGTGAGTGAATGGTGTGTGTGCCCTGCGATAGATTGGCAACATATCCAGGGTGTATTCCTGCCTCTCCCCCAATGCATGCTGGGATAGGCTCCAGCACCCCCTGTGACCCTGACCAGGAATAAGCAGGTATGGATAATGGATGGATGGAGGGACAAACCTCTGACATCTGGTTTCCATATTGCGATACATGTAAGCATTATTGAGATAAAGTGAGATAAATTTTGTTTGAATTGAATATGCCATTGAACACTCACTGTCAAAGCACTTCAAGTGAAATGTACATTATTCTTAATGCTCATATTTTTGGACAATGTTGCTCTATGTTGCTCAGGTTAACACTGTTAGAAAGAAACACAAAAATGATCACTTTGTATGCATGTGTCTATTTCTTATTTTATTTTTTTTAAGTTGAGGCCAAATAAACGCAAATTGTCTTCAGATTAAGAGGTGTTGTGTTTTGTTAACAAATTGTTTTTTTTTTCTTTTTTCTGGTGGAGTTCTCCTTTTGGACTGATGAATTAAAACACAGGCCAGGAACTGATTAATTCCTCATGCATAAAAATCAAAGAGGCAGAGAAAAGCAGGTGGCGAGATGTACCGGAGCTCATTAAATCATGCTCCCATGCAGAGGCAGACAAGCACCAAATATGTTTCTTCACATGTTTCCTCAGATAGAAATAAAAAGCATACACAGGAAGCAACTCACAGTGATGTATAAACTGAACAGACGTACTGTGGTGTGTACCTATCCAATTAGTTAATCGACTCACAGTGACTTGTACTATGCATTAGTCAATAGCTGTGTACCCATGCCATTAGTTTATACACTAACAGTGATGTGTACCGATGCCATTAGTTTATACATTCACAGTGATGTGTACCGATGCCATTAGTTTATACACTAACAGTGATGTGTACCGATGCCATTAGTTTCTAGACTCTGAGTGATGTGTACCTATCAATTTAGTGAAGAGATGCCCAGTGATTTGATTATATCTCAGAAGAACATACAGTAGGTGGTAGGCTAAGAGGGTCCACAAAACTGCATCTGTGCTTCAATGACTAGTCTCAAGCAAGACAGGGTCTGATGACAGGTGCTTTGCATTATCAGCGAGACTTCAATACATTCTTAATTCTAAAATGTAATATTCTTATAAACTCCAGGCATATACAGACTAGCGGTTATGTTCTGGCACATTCTTAAAGTACTGAGAAACATATAACTGACTCGTTTGTGCATTCGAGCATCTATGCGCACATACATGAGCTTGTGGGTGGGTGTGCACGTGTTGTATGGTCGTGTGAGCGTGTGTCTGTATGTGCATGAGTGTGTGCATGCATGTGTATGTACATGTGTGTATTTCTTTCTGGAGAGTATAGGTAGGTACCCAAGATCATGTTCCCTTGCTTATGAAATAAAGGTCTGTGGCAAACATCTATAGATGAGCGGGGATTACCTCAGTCTGGGGCAGTTCAGAACAGCTCTCTCTCTGGGCCCTTTTATGGTCACAGTGAATCAACATCCACTGGAGTTCAAACTGAGAAAAGAAGATAACATTTTTTCACCGTTCCATTTTCCATAATTTCATGGAACTTGTCTTATCCTTAGGACAATCCTTTTTTGTTGTTTCCTCATGTTGGATATTTAACTTGTATTACCTGATTACTGAAATTCATACATTTTCATGTAGCCCTCATAAATGCAACGGAACCACTGAATTTAAAATAGTTTACACTATTGTGGCTGCACATGCTTCATATAAATATGTTAAAAGGTGGACCTGGCTTCAACTTTTGAGAAAGTTTACCATCACCACTGGCAGTATACAAAGCTAGGGTGGCCAGACATTCTGTTTTTCCGGGACAGTCCCAGTTACATTCCTTTTTCACACCCATATTTCAGTTGTACCATATTTCAATGAGTTTACTGACTGTAACTGCCATCATTGTAAGTTCTCTTTGCATTATATATACAGTCCTTCAGGGAATCTGGTCACTCTATACCAAGCACAAGCACCCAGAAGATGCTAGTTTTCACCAAGGAGAAATATCACTGTCTGGTGCTTGCTTTCTCTATGTGGTCTATCATGTAGAAAATAGACACTGGTCAGTGTAGAGTAGTGTATGTTTCAGCATACTGTAGTAGAATATAGGGCTCTTGAGATTAAGACCAGAGGCTCATGTCCCCTACAGGGGACAAGGAAGAATCACCAATGAGGATGTGGCATTCGGTCTGGCAGAGTGGATTTGTCTCAGCCAGGTTGAAAAGTTAGGCAGCTGAGACCAACGGAAAGCTGAAAATCTGTCACTAGGTTTTGCTTTCTTTTGTCTTTCTTCTTTTAGTTTTAGTTTGTTGTTTTAGTTTTTTGCCTGGAACCTGTGGGAAAGATGAAGTTGTTTACTGTATTTCTTTTTGTGTTGGTGTGGGTGTGCACGGTGTGTGACATAAATTGTGTCAAACCCGGGAGGGAGCGATCTCAGTGCAAGCCAATTTAGCCTGTCGTTGAATTCTGGGGGTGGAGAATTGTGGCGTTGGGTCCAGTGGAGCAGATTTGTCTCGGCCACGCCTATGGGTGGACAGAGCACA
This sequence comes from Anguilla rostrata, assembly GCF_018555375.3. Lineage (NCBI taxonomy): Eukaryota > Metazoa > Chordata > Actinopteri > Anguilliformes > Anguillidae > Anguilla > Anguilla rostrata. Next base: position 39,795,209 of record NC_057940.1, on the reverse strand, counting down.
CACACCTGGGTTGGGTTAACTAATTAGCCCAGGTGGTTGAAGGTGAGTTCCTCTCCACAGTACGGGGCCAAGACCAGGGGGAAAACATGCTGAGAGAGTGATTTTGTTTTGGAGCTTTCGTTTGTTGAAGACAAAGGGAAGGAAAACAGTCACTGAAAAATGTAGGGGCTGGCAACTGAAATGCTGGCTTGCTGAGACCAGCTGAAAAGCTGTTGCTGGGTTCTGCTTTTGTTTGTCTTTGTTGTTTTAGTTTATGTTTTTGCCCAGAACCTTTGAAGGAGAAAGGTGAAGAAGTTAATTTGTTTTCATGTTGGTGTGGGTGCGCTCTCTCTTTCTCCATATGACAATCAGGGTGCAGACCCAGAACTGCCGCATCTCCCTCCCAGAGGTGTCACACGCTGTGTGACAAAGAATTATAATAGTCCGACTACAGAACAATCACGTGTCATAGGTTCAGAGCTGAGGAACTCACCACAACAGAAGAGTTGGGGTCGGCATCCAGCCTCCCGATGAGGGTGTCCCCCTCGGTGTTGATCGAGCCCTTGCCCTTGATGGGCTTGCTGTCGACGGGCTGGCAGTCCACGTACAGGGTGACCTGGTCCCTCTCCACGCCCACCATCACCTTGTGCCACTTGGTGTTGAAGAGGACGGACAGGCCGGGGAAGGTGACCGTCTGGAGGTCGCCGTCCATCCCGATGAGGAAGAACTCCAGGGCCTGCTGGTCGCCGTTCAGCCTCAGCCCCGCCTGCTTGCTCCCGTCCTCGTCCACCACCTGCCAGACGTTCCACACCTTGTTGACCGTGTTCTTGATCATGCGGAACGTGGCCATGAAGGAGTACTCCTCCGGAAACCCCCTGGGGAAGTTCAGCCTAGGGGAGGACAGAGGAAGACAGCGGTCTCTTTGGTTGCCGCGGTGCCAAAATCCATGTCCCGCTGTCACCTTGGAATAAGCTTGCTTAAAAATTCAAGCCCTAACGCAGAAAATGAGGATGGAAAGTGCTGTGTTCATGTTGAGTGAGTGAGGTGAAGACGGCCAATTAGCCGGAGAACAGAAGGCCTCGCTGGATAATCCCTGTCTGTGACTGTTTAATTCTTGTGACCACAAAAACCTATATTTTGATTCCTGACTCCAAGGCATTACTCTTATCTGCAGTTAATGAAGTCAGCAGGGTATAACAGTTGTACTCTGTTCTGGAGGTCTGTCAGCAGGAAGCTTATCTTTGGCTCACGGTAAAACAAAGCAGACACCAGTGTCTTTCTCTCCCACACATACACAATTACTTCAAACACATACACACATGAAATTGAGCACAAGGACACACACACACACACACACACACACATGCACGTATAGGTACGCAAATATGTGAATATGTACAACAACACACACTGACACAAACACATGCACATACAAAATGGAGCATCGCGTAGTTCTGGCAGGCCACGAGAGTCAAGCGCTCCGGCTGAATCAGCTGATGGCTCAGCTGAGTGATGTTCGCCTATCACAGTACATTCACTAACAGGGCAGTCTACTTAAACAGCCTCCCTCTATTCATTCGGCTGCTCCTCCTGCATGCAAGCGCTGCACGTTGCTTCGTAAATCCCCTCCACCACCCCAGCTCCATCCCCATGCGTCAAGAATTTGTATTTCTCCATTCCTATGTGTTAAGAATTTGTATTGCTCCATCCCTATGTGTTAAAAACTTGCTTTGCTGCTGGATCTGTTCTGTGTGCACCCGTCTAGGGGGGTTTGGCTGCTGGCCCCCCGGCCTTCTCCACGCGGGCTGCGTGGTTGGCGGGAGAGCTCCAGAACAGAGCCATACCACCAAACATAACTGTATTGCCTTTATTGTCAATAAAGTTCTACTTTGATGACAGTGGTCCTGACAGAACTGGCACATATGCACATGCAAAACATAGACAGACATGCACATGCACACCCAAACACACACACAGACACACAGACACTTGGACTTGCATGCATGCACACAGACACACACATTTGGACATGCACTTGTATGCACACACACACACACACACACACACGCAATAAGAAAGAGAGAGAGAGAGAGAGAGAGAGAGAGAGAGAGAGAGCAAGAGAGAGACGTGTAGCTCGTGCCCTGAGCACAAAGCCTCAGGAGATTACCTCATGTCCTAGAGGCCCAGCCCTTAACACAACCATCATGAATGAAACATTCATTGAAAAGAACGTTTCAAAAAGTTCAAAGCTTTTACCCAACTGTCAGGCACGCATGCATACATGATATTCATCATCACTTCAAAAGAACAGAGCAGCTAGTCTTCCCCCATTGTGTTATAAATCAGAGGGCCGCACGTGGCACCTCAGCGCTCAGCACTCAGCAGAGCAAATCAATTAAGGAGGCCTGACAGCATGGGTCCCTCTCTCGTCTGCTGCTCGCTGTTTGTTAACAAGCAAGGGCCTCGATGGGTGGTGTATTTATAGCTGGATGCCACAGCCTACTTTAACCATCTTGTAAATGGATCAAGGCGAGGCAATAAAAAACAGGAGTTTCCTGTAACGCAATAAAATAAATGAAGGCCGCTCGAGCATCCCGCGATCCCACGGCAAGAACGAGTTCACTTCGCTCAGCAGTTTCCATTTGTATTTCACGCGGTGCCGCCGCGGCTCTCTCGTACGGCACAAACGCACACTGAGATTGCAGATGCTCACTGTGACATTAGAGCATTGCAGGTTCTGGTATTTTCCTTTTCTATTTTTGAATACTTGAAAAAGAAGTTCATTCATGAGTCTGATTTGCTTCCGTGGGGTTTTAGGGAAAACACACAGGTGAAATACTTAATCTTATTTCCGAAATTAGCCTGACATGATTGATAGGAAGTCTCACAGAACGTTGCTCACTGTCACCACTGCCCGGCTTCACTCATCATTTGCTTTTGTCCTCATATTACCTCATATAATCAATTAACAATTGAAACTTTTTTCGATTGATTCCAATTTTATTTACTTTAGGTGATTGTTAAAATTGCCAAACAGTGCTAACAAAAGAGAGGTAATATTTCATTGAGTGTAAAAGTTAAGGACACTTTCTGATTGAATTCTGGCCAATATCAATCAATCAATCAGCCTTTATTTATAGAACACTTTTCATACAAATTTGCAACACATTGTGCTGAACACAAAAATGAAAATAAAGAACTTAAAAATCAGGTGATACATAAAAGTTGTCATACCTCTTCTTCATACAGAAAAGCCATATCTAGGCTTGAATCTGCTTTGAAATTCAGGTGGCCAGTAGTGTATGCTAATTTTCAGAAAAGATAATTGGATTTATGAATCAACCTTCACATAAAGTTCAAACATTTGAATGAAGATTGAATTTTTAAAGAGTGAATGAATTATTTAAAACCATTAGCTGGACAGGTGATTCACCAACGGCCAGAAGTGTATGTCCACACAGAAAATAATATGTGTATATTCATAAACACACTATGCAAAGACTGTGACAAACTGAAACAGAAAATCTAAGCTTCTCTGAGCAAGAGAGACTATCACCTGTCCTCTCTGATTCTCTGCCCCTTCTTTTAACAAGCAAAAAAAAAAAACATCCAAGAATGCGCGATGCAATACGCCTGGTCATGTCCTAAAAAATTGTAATAAAAAACTGCTAAAAGGTGGGTCCGCGCTCTAGCCTCATACTCAGATGCTGAAATAGGTTTGGGCACGTTTTCTCTTCCAATGACAGGCTGCCCATGGAACAACACCTGCCTCGGACCTGTAATAACGCAACACCTGTTGAGGACGGCCTCTTGTGTACTTTCCGCTTACCTGGTTGGAATTTGAAAATTAGCCTCCCTATCGAGCCGGTACGCCACCTGAAGAGGCGTCGAGCCGTCCACCTTCCGCACCCCCTTCAGAGGAATTACGTCCAGCTGGAACTGCGTGATCAGATCGAACCCTTTCAAAGGAAGACGGGAGAAAAGGCCTTTGACACAGCTCACGCTTCTGTCATACTCTGCTGTACACGTGCTACAGTGATAATAATTATACTGGAAAGTCGCATAGCATGGCACATTTCATGGTGCAGGGGGAAGCAAACTTCAACGACCACCAATCATAGCACCCAGAATGTACTTCACCACAGGTATACAACCAAACATATTACAGGGTAGAAACTTTGCCTCAAGTACTCTTAATGCATTTTTTTTTCATAAATCCATGTTTTATGTTTATCACCTACCAGCTATGATTATAGTCTGGTAAGCAATTTCATTTCTTCCCACAACCAGCAGTGCCTGGAAATTCAGTCATCACATCACAGCAATATGTTTTTATGAGGTGAAATCTGCTTAAGTTCTGAGAATTACTTAACATGTGAGATAGATTTGTGGGTGGGGAAATGAAATTAAACCTTTCTCATGTGGGGAACACTTGCACAATTAAGGTTTCGCTAAGTCAGGGGTGTTCTACACTGCTACAAAATGGCAGCCATAAGTGGAATGTTTTTATTTGCTGTATTTTAGATTTTAACGTCAGAGGTTGTAAGAAGGATAACAACTCAAACAGCCCTGGGAAATGAAATGCTTTAAAAAAAATTCTTAATTGTTCTGTTGTTTTGCCTTGTTAAGTGTCTTGTGAGCTGAGTCAGTGATGGCACTTGTGTTATGCAGAATGTTTAAATCAAACTTATGTTTAAATAATTAAATCGGTAGTAAAGCAGTCTTAAGTATGGACACAGGATTGATCTGTACCATAATATAAACGTAATTGTTTGCAATGAAACTTCATTGCCTTTGCCAGAAAATGAGGATACACTGCCTTAATATAATACAGCAGCAACTTTAAATCCTAAACGATATGCTTACTTCAGTCCAATTATGTTTTAATGATCAAAAATGGATCATATCTACAGCAGAAATGATCTCAAGAATGGCAGAATGTTCTTTCAAACAAAATAACATTTTTGCACCTGCAGTTCACATAGCATTGCACCACCTGTTTACAGTCAGAGACTTACACTATATTTCCAAAAATATGTCGACAGCTGAACGTCACACCCATATGTACTTGTTGGACATCTCATTCCAAAACCGTGAGCATTAATACAGAGTTAACCCCCCCCTCCCCCCCTTGGCATTGCATGTGGTGATCTTAGGCTTGTATATGGCTGCTCAGCTATGGAAACCCATTTCATGAAGCTGTTGAAGAACTGTTCTTGTGCTGATGTTGTTTCCAGAAGTAATTTGGAACTCTGTGGTGAGTGTTGCAATCGAGGACTGATGGTTTTTAAGCACTAGATGGTTTAGCATTCGGCGGTCTTATCCTGTGAGCTTGTGTGGCCTATCACTTTGCAGCTGAGCTGTTGTTGCTCCTGTACTTTTCCACTTCACAATGACAGCACTTACAGTTGACTGAGGCAACTGTAGCAGAGCAGACATTTGATGAACCAACTTGTTGGAAAGGTGGCATCCTATGACAGTGCCACATTGAAAGTCAGTGAGCTCTTTAGTATGAGTAATTCTACAGCCAATGGAGGTTGCATGGATGTATGCTTGATTTTATGCACCTGTTAGCAATGGGCGTGGCTTAAACATAAAAGCAGAAAGAAAACATATTACCAATTTTTTACCTGGAAGGTCATCTTGTCCATTTCTCATGATGGGGCATACTGTGTCCCCATCCAGTCTGTTGAGATCCAGCTCTAGAGGAAAAAGATAATAATGCACACTATATGTTCTCAGTGTGCTCTTGCTGCACACAATTTGAAAGACATTAACAGACAGGACAGATAAGTGCAGTGTCAATTATACCCTGCGACTGACTCATAATGGGCAAACCTGATGTGCGTAGGACTAATTATGCACAGAATAAACATCCATGGGGAATGTGAAAGATCTCAGTTTAACAAAGCGCTCAGAAACTCCCAGTGACCTTCCACTGTTGTACTGCTCAGGATATTGTCAAGGTCAAAAAACCTAATTGCATGTTTTTGCAGCATTTGTCTGAATGTAGAACATTTGTGACAAACCCTGTCACTATACTTAACTGTAACTGCACAGTTGATGGTAATCATTTCCAAAGCAGCATGCAATCCATTTACTAAGGACACTTTTGATCAAAGAGCATGTCGATTCTTTTAAATTACGGTGCTGTGTTTTGAAGATTTACGACAGAGAGGAAAAATGTTGATGAATGTGCCAATGTTTGTGCACGTGACACCCTGTACAAGAAGTGTGACCTGCATTTTATTTTTTTCCTGCCCTCGTAACATTTCAGAAGGTTATGCTGGCCAGCCTGCCTCTTTCATATACATTAATCTTCCTGTGATTTATTGGAACGTTTTTCTAATTGGAAAACAAATTTTAAGGACAATTGCTCATTTCTTGCCACTTTCCCATTCATCTGCATCACTTACATAACATGGGTGATTTACCTGGATAATGTATTTTCTTAGATTACATTATAGGCATTTAGCAGACACTCTTATCCAGAGCGACTTACACAACTTTTACATAGCATTTTACATTGTATCCATTTATACAGCTGGATATATACTGAAGCAATTTCGGTTAAGTACCTCGCTCAAGAGTACAACGGCAGTGTCCTACCCGGGAATCGAACCTCCGACCTTTCGGTTACAAGCCCTTGTCAGTGTTTCTTAATTTGAAGAACATCCCCCCTAACCTCAAAGGTTACAATGCTACTCAGGCTATATATAGCCATAGTCAAACTGTTTGTTTACAAAAATGCACATTGGGGATTTTTTTCACATTGGTTTTAGACCTCAGAAGAACTGCTGTCAATGCACAAAATATTGTAGTTGTGAGGGAGATAACGTGTTGCCATTTCTGTATGAAATGATGAAAGCATTGTCATGGTAATGTTTGTTCTGTGCTACAGAATGCTACCGCATTTTGTCTGAATGACAATGCATCTTTTGTTTTTTATATACAATGTTTTACATCATGAAAATAAATACGCAAATTTTTAGCAAATGATCTGGACCTGTTAAGGTGGGAGTAATGCATCTTATTCCAATGACAAAATTAATTGAATTGTGGGTAGTGTTTCATTTTAAATTTATCCAGACATTTATCCATGTTCAGCAAATCTGACATTTCATCACCAATATTAACAGCATTATTTTTAACGTTATTGGAACATGACCTCCATAATGTTTTATTTATGAAGGACTGATAGCCATTCAAGGATGTTACCAGGAAATTCACATGAAAATTGCCTAGGGTGTTTTTGTCTGTTTAATAGAAATGACTGGGAATGGGAATCCAACCAGGATTCTCAGAACTATTGTTGAAATGTCTTGTGCTACCTGGGTATATTTCTGTGCAAATAAAAGCTCTTATAAGTCATATCAATCATTATAAAGCATATGATAATTAAGTTTTAATATTTATACATTTTTTAATAACTTTGAATTTTTATACTTGTTTATTAAAACGATGAATACCAAGGTGAGTCAATACAAAGGCAAGCCTTGTTGTGATGTTATCATTTTAAGACCAGGCTGTTAATGCTTTAGTGCAGCTGTGAAATCCCTGACTGAAAGTAAAAAAACAAGTGGTGGCAGTTAAGGACTGAGTGCATTAAATCGGGGGGAACCATAATGATCCGTAGGGTTTTGGAGTTAATTACTATGCCTGAGTCAGCTAATGAGGAATGAGATTGGTGGTTTGTGTATAAATTGCGGTTTGGGTATAAGTGCAAGCACAAGACCCCTTTGCTTCAAGTCATATGGCCACCAACAATGGACTGAATTAGTACGGAAATATGGGTAAGCGTAACCACAGCATTCCTCATAGTCTGCTAATTATATCTGCACCAAAAAATGGAGATATTGACACTGAATGCACACCATCATAAAATGCCGCCCACCAAAATCGCACGTTGGTTAAATGTTCCAGCCAGAGTAATGCGACAGAAGATGTGCGATGTTCACATTAAGTAAGGAACAAGTATTTACTGTTCTCTGTGGTTTAGACCAAACTTATATTATTATAATGTTAAAACCTTATATATTACTAATCCACACAATTTTATACAGAACTTTCAACTCAACTAAGCTCAATTCCAATTGAACCAGACTGAATTTAAAATTTCACATTTCTCCTTGATATAGGCACTGTCGCTGGATCTATGCTGTTTGAAAAGAGTAAAATAACATTCTATTTTCCAGCCGGCACATGGCGTGTTGTGAGCTGTCGCACCGACAAAATGGTATTTTAGTCATGGATATTGATGCGCCTGAGCCATTTAGTAATTTTGTGACCCGCTGTGCCCCAAATTCGAGGGGAACCACTGCTGGGGGTATACAATTTTGATGCAGCTCATCAAAATGTTCAGGTCAGTCAAGCCTGTCATTTGTGCCTTTCCCCAGCTGCTTGCTCAGACCACGTCTATGGCATAAAGTGCAGGCCATTGTACAGTGGATTGCTAATTTTGGGAATTTCTCATGTAATGTGCGCATGATTACAATCTATTCAAAAGCCAATCAGTGGTTTTACTGGATCATATTCTGTCCAATGTGACTTTTATATCAATCCCAGAAGCGGGAAAAATGAATTTGAATACTTTGCATGAATATTTAAATCAATAAAATCTTTATTCATTGATGAAAATGGTACATACACTGTATGCGGGATTGGAATGAGTTGTGGGGTTGTCTTGTTTTAAATACACTTATTTATTCTATACAGTCATGTCATACGAAAATCTTGATTTTCTGTAGGCTTTACGTCATTCGCTGACCAGATACTAACCATGTGTAAGGTGCTACCTATTCTATACCCTTCTATATGCATGATCTATTTACACTCTATATGTAGATGTTACAACCAGCCACATGGGGATAGACTTGCTGTTTTGTTGCTTAGCGATGTCTGAGTAAGCAACAGAAGTCAAACCCATGTTGTTTTGGAACCAGCTGATAAATTATCGAAATAAGTACATTTTAAACATAACGAAACCACAACTCCAACACTGCCCGGTTTAGTTACGCCATAGCATTGTTGTGAATTAATGATGGATTTGTGCATTCTAATTTTTCTTTCATTTGAGCAACACCGAGTCATTTTACTGCTGTGAACAGGATCACTGAAATTGTATGACCTTCTCTGGTTTTATTTTGTTTAATAAAACTTCAAGATAATGTTGTCATAGCACGATAGCATAGCGGGTTTAAGCTATTTAGCTACAGGTTTAATAGGAAATTATAACTTGCCCATAAACTTTTATAATTCTGATGGAAGAAAATTCAAACAAATGCAAACAAGTTTCTCTATCAGATGCAATTTGTGAAAAAAAAGAGAGGCAGCCCTACTCTGTACCTCCCGCAAAATAAATTTCTGATTAGTATATCATTATCTTCCTCTTCCATTGCAGCAGCAGACCACCAAAATTGGCGGTTAAAGGAAATGAAAAGAGGTCATTTGATTAGCTATTAATCAATCCAGCTGCACCACACCCACTGATAATATATGTATTCTGTATAACCCAGCCCTGTTTCTAGATGCGCCACGCTTTTTGCGCAGTCCGCTCGCATCTGGTCCAGGACACCCATGCGCCGTAAGATATTGATTCCAGAAAATACAGCCCTATAACTATATCCTAATCTACACAGAGAAAGTCAGCTGTCATCTGACTGGACAGACATCCCTGAAAGATATCACAACTTTGATTCACAACAAACTGCGAGAGGGCCTTTTTTCATCACGGTCATTGTCTGTTGACTTTCAAAATCCCCTACTTTAATTTGAAAATCATTTCCATTGGAAAATAATCAAAACTTGCATTTGTTAGGTCAGAATTGAAGCCCACCTGGTGCCCACAAAATGTTTTCATCATATTTCTCTCACAGTGCTTTCTTGAGAGGTCAATGATTGAACAGCAACTATTAAAATAGGATTGTGGGATCTTTTTTTTCTTCTTGTTGTTGAAAAGCTGTGGAATGTGAAAATGAATATCATGAAAAGGAAGACCGTCATGTACTTACGCCCCAAAGCTGGAGAGCCAAGTAAGGATAAGACGGCCATGCAAGCTCGTAGAAACAGGAACCTGAAAGGGCACTGTGGTCTTTGCCTGCAGAGTTGGACATAAAAAGCAACAAATATGGTCACACATCTTCTTTGTTACATGAGTCACCTACAGCAGGGTGGGCATTTATAATAAGGAGAAAAGGTTGTGTTTACCCAGTCCTGGATTCAATGTACCGTGGCTGGTTGCAAGTGTTTTTCCTGTGCAAAGAGTGCTGAGCAATTCCTGAGATTGTTAAACTGTGTTTGTAAGAAAAAACAGAGCCCATTTATTCATTTCAGTCCAGGGCTTGTCTCTTGATTTGTACAACAACATGTTTTTAACAACTAAAACATTTCCTTGGGATTATTTTCCAGTGCAAATATAAGCGTATGCTCTTTGTGTAAAGTCATTTAAACTAAACTAATGACATTTTGAATGAATGGCCAGTTGTCCTTCAAGTGTACCTTTTTGATTCAGATCTCTGTGTTCTGTTAAAAGGATAAAACATTGAAATGAATAATTCAGGAACCTTGAAAGGTTCCTGAATTATGTTTCAGAAAGGGCAAAATACAAATGTAATTTCAATCTAAATGTTTCTAGTGGTTGAAATGAAATTCAGATTTCAAGAATCAGAAATATCTTAAGATTTAGATGCATATTTAAGACGTCATGTCTTATTTATGAAAAGCTATACATTTCCTTGCAAAAAAATCACTTTTTTTTTCTTTTTACAAAAATAAATAAATAAATGAAAAGTTGTTATAGTGGTTCTCACACCCAATTTTGCTATAGGGTAGATGACCAGAGTAAGAAGTCTTAAAGGCACACTATGTAGGATTTTCATTTTGAAATTATTATAAAACAACCATGCTCAGTCATGAGCACTTCTGATGAATTCTTGCTTGTCTGCCTGTATTTGTTATTCTTTAAAAAAAAAATCTTCTCAGGCAGGCCAGAGAAGGTTGAAACCTGCAGGTGTTGTGATAGCAGTGGCTAGAGTATGTCTGTTCCATCGCCACTAAGCTAAAGCTGGCTACCCTGTAACTTTGCTGCGTATGCAAGAGAGAGTTTTTCCCCTTGGATATGTTGGGCGAACATTTTGGCGTACATGTGAATGCAGCTATTGCTGTATTTTTGAAAGAGACATGATTCCTGTAGCCTGCAACACAATGCTATAAAACTAGTGACCTAACTAGCCAGAGATATATACAGTTGTTTTGTTAGTTTGTGTGCTTTGTTATCTTGGGGTGTAGGCAGGGTTGAGACTTGAGATGTTCTTGCCTGTAAACACATCAGCAAAGCAAGGAAAGGAATCCTGCATAGTATGCCTTTAACATTCAGTTCCTGGGTTTTTAGTACAGTATGCGGCATAGATGTAATTATTCTCTGCTTTGACACTTCACTACTTCTCAACATAGGTGGCTAATGAGTCTGAATGTGTCCAGGGGTCTGTGTGGGTGCGATATTTTGTCAGCCTAGTGCTAAAATGCCTAAATCAGTTAACCTAAAGTAATCTAATTGTGGTCTTCAGTCAGGATCATGATTGCTAAATGCCAATGCAAAGTGCCAAGCTAGAACCAAAGCCTGCACCCACTCTGAGATAGGACAGTCCCGACCTACAGGCAATAGGTACCAGCCTATTCTCATTTATCCCTTCCAGCAACACCACTGAGGGGTGATTTTATGTTACCATTTTAAGTTCAGAGTTTTCAGTCTCAGGTTCAGAAAAGGTTAAGCTTATGTCACAAATGAAGCTTTAAGGAGTTGAATGTATCTATTTTGATTAACATACCACAATAAGCAAAGGCCAATGCAGACAAAATGACCGGAAAACCCAGGGCCCAGGTGTCCCTGACACACGCTGTTCCCACACTTGTGCCCGTCCTCACTGATCTGAGCTGCCATGGAGATGATGACGACGCAGCAGCAAAAAACAGGAAGCGCAAAAGTCTGGCAAAAAAAAAAGCGCTCTGCTTCCCTCGGCCCTCCCCCATGCGCCGGAGAACAACACGGCGGGATCTAATTTGGTACGGCCAGGAAACAGCAGCAACCCCCCACCCCCGGCTGGCCTTGGGCCAGTGCTGTATAATGCCGCCGAAATAATTTGCTGTCATACCTCAGCTCCTCTCTCACCCGCTCTTTTGTGTGCGCGGCTGGCCGTGTTTGTCTGCTGCCTCACCTCCATGATGAATATTGCCTCTTTTATCTGGCTGGCGTTTGCAGCAAATGGTGGCTGTAGAGACGAGGGTTGGAGGGCGGGGACGTTGGTGGTGGTGGTGGAGGGGGATGTAATAACTGTCAGAGTAATGACCGTTCCTCTCTCAGCCTGCCCTCTCCTGGGGAGCTTATGGCTACTTACATTTGCCCTTCAACAGGGGAAACCAGCCCTTGATGCTACGGTGAGAGTTTTGTCATTCGTCTTTGCCAGACAATCCATCAGGAGCCGCACCTGTCATTTAGGCCAGGTTGAATTCCCTTTCACTTTGCCGAATGTCAGGGCTAGACAAAAGACGATTGGTACTTTCCCCTGGTAAACTAGCCAGATCCGCTTTTTAAGTCACGGTCTACAACAGGGGTTTGTCTAATAGGTCTCTCCTAATTGCAGCTGGATGGGCGTGTCATGTCTTAGTGAGGTTAGAAGCCATTCTGATTGTTCGGCTGAACCCTCAAATGAACTGTTTTGGAGAGCAGGCATTTATCTTTGTCAGTTTGTGTGACCTTGCTGGTACTTTATTCGAGAGAGAGTTTAAGAGAGAGAGAATGCATTGCATTAATTGGCATTCACTCTCCACCTCAATGTACTTCCAGACATGAAGTACATTTTATTTACCGTTAAATCTTTAAAACATTTGAATTAGCCCTTAGAGCCACTGAGATATGTCCACATACCAGGTTACCGCAGCAGAGTGCACTTTGGATAAAGGAGTGACCATACTTTGTCTCATACTTTGCATACCACAAACTGCATGGGAACAAAACAGGCAAGCACCAACATTCTTCTACCTGGTTGCACATAAGAGCCTATGCCTTGCAAGAAATTTTGATGTTCGAGAGCACATGAGTGGTCATCATGTTTTCAAAATAAGGGCTCAGTGAACAGGAATGTCACTTGCTTTTTTCCTGTTGGATTCTTGATTGAAATGTCTTCATAATGACTCATCAAAAATACACTGCACTATTTGGTTTTCCAAACCTCATTAAGTCACATCACTTAAATCAGATACTTATAGGCCTCCATGTGGATAGCTGTCTCACATGGAGACCTATGGGAAATATTCCTAAAGAAATCAAAATGACTTTGACTGTCATCTTCAATGCTGTATGACACATTGACAGACATAGATATGAATTTCAGTCTAGGGACTAACACCCCAAAATATTCAACTGCTGTGAAGCCAGAGCTCTTAAACTTTCAAACATCCTTTCTGTTTCTGACGTCACGTTATCACAGGTATCAGTTAAAACGAAAAAGCTCGTTTTCACCTTTTTGGTACTCATTTGACAAACTGCAGGCTAAAAATACCATGTTCCAAATGGCGTTCTTCTGGCAGTCTGTGCCTCTCATGTGACTGTTTCTGTCACACAGATGGCTGTATCCCCTTGGAGCACCAGCCGGGAGTCTGCGCCAGAGTGCCTGGCTTGACTTCTGTGGAGTCATTTGTCTTAATTACACAAACTGGATCCCCCGTTCGGTGTACTTCACCCATGCTTGCAAATTAAACATGTCAGCCACACGAATTAATACTTTAATATTTTAAGATGGCAAATTGGCCCTTGGCGGTGCTGCGTGGGGGCAAGCTAAGTGCATCCGCAGCAGGGGCTGCAGTTTCATCAAGGTCGTCCGTGAGCGTGCCAATCAGAAAAGTCAAGGGTGCCACGCCCGGTCTCAACTGACCAAAGCGATTCACTGATGAACTGAGAAGTCTCCATAAAAAAATGTAAAAAAAATAAATAAAAACTGGGTTTGGCATGAGTGCAAGCATGGACTACAGAAACCGCTTATGATAGAGTCCTGTCAAAAATTCAGTCTCACGTGTCATTGATAGAGTGAGTGACAGGAGGACTGAAACTGACGCACTGTAGCATTTCCTGGCATTTCTGTGTTTTACATGTGTGAGACTGCAGTACACAGCTCTTATCAAAATCCTGGCTTGCAGCCTGGAGCTCTAATCCACGCATAGCTAAAAATGATATAGCAGCAACTATTTCACCAGTTCATTTGGATGGGAAGCAAATCCAAGCATGAAATTCTGTATTTTAGAAAATAAATAAATGAAAATTAAGGGGTACCAGTCCACAAACTGTGATAACTAAAAATCCAATGAATTAATTCCCCGCAATGTGGAGAAATTCTTTCTAAATTCAACTTCAGTCATTGTTAAAAAATAAAAGCCTCTTAACTTAACACATAAGCTGCTATTTTCAGTTCCATTGTGTTAACAACAGAGTTTTTGTTGAGTGTTAGATTGCCCTGTAAACTATTCAAACAATAACTATTGTTGGAGTTTAATGGGCATGCTTGTCAACTACAGATGGCATTGGATTGAAAATGAGGTACAATTACCCTGGCTGAAATGAAAAATGTTTACATAAACATGGCTTGCATCAGCCTTGAACACAAGTGTTTATTCTATACTTTGGTGAATGAAAATGAAAATGCCTTTAGCTTATATAAGGAATACAAACATGATCACATATTTCAGTTCATTTTAGCTGGGCTTGGTTAGCGCAATCAACATTTTCCCTGAAAAACATCTTAATGTTGCCCTTTACTTTTAGTTTTTTTCCCTTCACAATGACGCGTAAATTAATTATTATTTAATACATCAGTAAACTAATAAATAAATGCAAATAAACTAAGCTTGTGAAGAACAACTGAATCAAAGACAGACATGAGCTGAAAACATGAACTGAAAGCAAGCCAGAGTTATTAAAGTCTTAATAAGTCACCACTGATGGATGTTAAATCAATGGTTCCATGTATGGTACATGCACAGTAATATTTTAAGTATTAATTCAACTCTAACAAAATCTATATGAGTCCAACAGGAACCACATGTACAGTGTAAAAGTTCATTTAACACTGAACATTTACTGTGTGGTACATGCATTTAAAATGTATGTACCACATTACATGGTAAATAAAATGTATTAAATTGACTACTCTGGTTTCTACTTTACCAAACAAGGGGGACAAGTGGAAAACATTGTTTCAGTCAGGAAAGTGAGCTCAGTCTTTTGCAATGCAACTAAGTCTTATTTCTTTCAAAGAGTGAGATAGCATAGGGCAACACAATATGGATTAACTTTTAAAATTGCAATCATTGTGATGAAACGGAATTGTAAGCTTACCTTAATACTACTAAATTGCCGGCAGCCATTTTAACTCCGTGAGGATGGAGAAAAGCTGGTTTGGCGAATCGGTGAAATGTGATGGAAAGCAAGAACAGAAGGCGCAGAGTGCAGGAAATCCCCTGAGCCTATGAAGCTCTCATGGTGGTAAGGCAGGAAACCGAAAGAGCCAGCGACAGGAGATGCCAGAACTTTTTCAGAGGCCGCATGAAGTTTTTTTTTCAGCGTAGAGTCCCACTTGTTCACCAGCCCTCATTGGCCAACGGTATTTGAGGAGGTGGTGGCTGAGTTTTATTACCGGTACTTCAGACACCAAAGCCTGCAGGCCTTTTGCACTGTTTCAAGTGCCTCTTAATAACACCTATGAACCGAGCGCCATCCTGCTAATAATTAGCTTCATAACAGGGAGGTGCCCAGTCACCTCGAATAGAACGTTTAAGCAAACATAATTCTACATCTTCAATTCAGACATAGGAATCACTTCAAGAATTGTAGAGCATAATGAATATATTTTTTAGAACTTTAATGTAACATTGGATGTATTATGCAGGCCCAGCTTGTCTGTCATCAAGCAAGTTGTGTCAGCAGTATGATTCATAGGTTCGACTCACTCCTTTCCCAATGAAGGAAAGGATACTTCAGTGGAATACATGCTCACAATCCCAGACAGACCAGTGAATCTTACCCGTGTGTTCTCAAAGGACTTACTTAATTTGTATGCAAATTTGCCTAAAGGAGACACATCAAGAGGGGTATCAGGTGTAATATAATTTAATTACGGCTTTATTCTCCAGAAAGGAAATAAGTGTCTAGGTGAGACCGATCACACATCTGGTTTTTCACAGGAAATATTTTTTTCCTCACCATAATTATAGATTTTTGCACGTGGTCCTGAGACATTTTGTAATACAGATCACAGAGCCCACTATGCTGAAAATGTGATTTTTGGGATTTCTGCAAAGAAATTGCAATAATACAACATTTCTATGCACATAGATCATACAGTGGATATGTCTCCATTGTTTATTTATAGGCATATGCAGATGGTGACAAATTAAAGGAAAAACCTGAATAAATGAGTGGCGAAACAAACATAACGAATGCAGATGCTTTCATACAGGTGCACTGCGTGATACAATTAAGCAATGAACATCCTATCATGCTCTGTGGCATGTATAAAAATGCTGAGCAGGCCCAGTTGACCTCGATTTTGGATCAAGATGGCAAGAGGAAAAGATCAAAGTGAATTTGAAAGTGTTCATTATTGGGGCATGGATGGCAGCAGCTTCCATCACAAAGACTGTTCGACTGGCTAGTGTTTCAATTGGAACAGTGAATAAAGTGACATCTGCATTTAGATCTATTTGAAAGACATCAGTAAATCAGGTCGGGAATTGTGGTCAAAAGTGCACACTTGACCGTGATGCTTGTGCATTGGTGTGATATGTAAGGAAAAACAGAAGACTGTTCCTCAGGTGACTGAGAATGTCAATGCAGGACATGACCAGCAAGAACACAGCAAGTGTCAGCAAGAATAGTTCATCGACAACTACATAGAGAGGGATATTACACTAGTACTGCAGTGCATAAACCCCTCATTACAAAGGTGAATGTACATTTGAGAGTTCAGTGGTGCAAAACCATAGGCACTGGTCTACTGAGATGTGGAAAAAAGTGATATGATCAGATGAATCATCCTTCACCATATTCTCTGGGTGAGTACAGAATGTGTGGCATACAGAATGGTACAGGCCTGAATGCTTAACCCCTACAGTGAGGGGGTCCGGTGGCTCTGTTATGCTGCGGGGGGCATTTTCCTGGCATAGTTTGGGTCCACTTATCCCCTTAGAGGGAAGGGTCACTGCAAATCAATAAAAAGTTATTCTGAGTGACCACCTTTATCCTATGATGAAACAGTTTCATCCTGATGGGAGTGGTCTCTTCCAGGATGACAATGCCCCCATCCACAGGACATGAGGGGTCACTGAATGGTTTGATGAGGATGAAAATTATGTGAATCATGAGCTATGGCCTTTACACTTATGGAAGATTTTGGACCAATGTGTTCGACAGCTCTCTCCACCACCATCCTCATCAAAACACCAAATGAGGGAATATGTTTTAGACAAATGGTGTTCCACCACTCCACTAGAGTTCCAGAGACATGTAGAATCTATGCCAAGGTGCATTGAAGCTGTTCTGCGGCTCATGTGACCCAACACATTACTAAGACACTTTATGTTGGTTTTTCCTTTAAAATGAAAGTATAATCACCCTACATGTATATGATTCTGTTACAGATGTAAAAATTATTGGGAAACTAGGTATAAATGCTGTTATAAGGTTTTCATACGTCCACATTTCACCTGAAGCCCCAAATGAATTTGGAAACAATCAACTGTCTATATATATTAGGATTTTGGGTTTAATGAAATCATTCTATAGGTAAATAAATGCAAGTAAGATGTAAATAAACTATTATTATATTTATGTAAATGCGTGCTGGTAATGATGCCACATTTAATTCTACTTGAGAAAGCTACGCTTGGATGTTATGACAATATGATGTTGGCATAGTTACTACTTGAAACACTTTTCTTTGTGTTCACGGGTGATGGATCGTGGATTTTTGCATCATATTAATTTATCAGCATTACAACATCTCTAGTATGTAGTTTCAATGCTAGTTTCATTCTGGTGTTTTTCTTTGTGAAGAGCTACGCCAGTCTAGTGCATTGTGGGCCTCTCTTCTTCACTTTTCCTTAGCGGTTGCACCATAGGCGGTTGAGTTCCACTGTAGAAATGGGAAGTTACAAAAGGCAAATAACTCCCTTGGAAAATCAGGAAATCAAAGAAGGAACTGCTGTATGACATTTATTACAATGCAAATAATTACAATGCAAATAATTTGGTTTTACCAATATATCAATGCAAGAACATAATTTCAAATAAACGCAGAATATACAGTATGATCATGACATGATAACAATTGGGGAGGTTATGTGCAGTGTCATGCAATTGTATATTATATATAAAATAATTTGACCATTCACCAAAATGTATCTATTTCACATTTCTCAGGTTTTTTTTTGCATGATGACCAACGGTTTTGGATTGTGCTGTTTAGCTCACCACCCCAGTCACAGTTTTGTATGAGATCTTACCTTTCCTGTCAATTTAGCCTAAATATGGTATTTTTATATTCCTTTTTGAAGGGAAGCTTTTTTCATTGCAAGCTCACTGGAAATACTGAAGTCATATAGCTTACAACTGAGATTCAATGCCCCAAAGCTTTTAGATGTTTGCAGCAAAAAAAAAAAAAAATGACATACAGTACAACCCTTAACATAAAGCAACATAGATTTCATATTTCATGTAATGTGACAATCAGAATCCCTCATCTCTAGTGAAAATTGGAGGTAATATAGCGCAGAGCTGAACAGAACAGCATGCAACATTGAGCAGCATGAAATAGGATGGAAAGGTTTCAGCTTCAACTGCGCCATTCAAACCTACACTGCAGAGCTTAGCCAATCAGGTGAGATTACAAGGCATGACATAAAGAGTAAGTCATACATTTTAAGAGAAACAGCCCATCACTCTTCTCACCAGCAAAAGGACATTGATTTGAAAGTGTGCTCTACTTTCACCTTCTCGAGTGAGAGGTGCATTGTGGGGTCTTGGGGAACATGTAGGTAGTTGTGCATATTAAACTCTCTGAAGATATGGTTCAACTGTGTGAACACACTGAATCAAGGGGATATCCACTGCAGTAAACAATCTCTGGGGATCTGTGAAAACCAATACTTGGCAGCAAAGTGGGGGATCCTCCTACTGAACACTCATCTCAATTATAACTGAAACTTCTTACAGATCAGATTCATTCTGCCAGTCAGTATGTCTTTGAAATGACAGAAGGCTTCAAGAATGGCTTTTAAAGGAGACCATAATAAAGTGAAAGAACTTTGAAAATTTTTCAAAGGAAGAATATTGTTCAATTGTTCAAAATCAGGGAAAATGTAAAAGGTAGAGAAACTGAGTTTATGTAGGCTATATACCTCCATATATTATATAAATACCTCTTCCCTGATGTACCTTAAGCCATCTAATCAAATAAAAGCTGATTAAGTTAAGTAATCGACATTCCGGAGTGGGGTCCTACAGCATACAAACTGTGACATAAAATAAAAAAATAAATTTCCTTTTGTTTGTTTTTAATGGAGATGTACAGTGTCCTAGCTGGGTCTAACATAAATTCTCTGAAGTGACCAACAGATGAACCAATGAAGGTAAGAGACAAGAAAGCGAAAACAACTCTCAGACCAATGACTAGGTTGTTTTTGCATAAGAGATTTAAAAAGTAATATTTTTCTGCTCTGTCCCAGTCTCGACTGCCTTTGGCAGAGATGAATACAGACCATAATAGCAGCTCAAATTTCATTCTGAGACAACAAATAAAAACTGTTAGCTGTGATATTCATGCATTTTCCTGAGAGATGCCAAATTCCGAAAGAATTAGAAAATTGCTTTTGGAGAGTTTCAGATGCACTCTTGTGTCTTGACATTCTATACATAATGACATTCAATACTTGGCAGATGGATGATTTTGTTTGATCAGCAAAATCTCACTAACAGAACTACCAACAAAAACGGAGTAAATATTGAAATATACCGTAAAGGGACTATTTATTTTCTTTTCTGTCACTGTGAAAACAGTTGTTGTGGCTGCCAATGTTTCTGTGCTAGCCCAACTGTCTTTACAGCATTACAGACACTCATCAATTCATGAAGTGTCTGCAAACCTATGAGAAATGTCATTCAAGCAGATGTTTTCTGCTACATATTTCACAGTGTATGACTCTCTAGGGGCTATAGTCCGCAATATAAATCACCAGAATGGATAGGCCGAGGCAGTGAACAGAAAACCCCGCCCCGTATGCAAGTGGGCGTCTGTGTGCTTCTATCATGTCTGCAGTCTTCTTTGATGGAAAATTCCCATTTGCTTAAAAGGCATAGATTTTTAGGCCAGAAAAGAGCAGTTGACGTGAAAATCAATAACATTTTACGTGGAGGACGCCCTCTGAGGTGGGGGCACATAGCACCTTGTCTGAAATATCCCTCCTAACAGAGTCTGTGACTGGCAAAACCATTGCTGGGGATTACTGTTTGCTATAACAGGACCAAGCAGGCCTTGTTATGGAATCTGGAATGCATTGCTATGTGTGAGCTGAATAAACCAGTTGAGAACAGGTGGCATTAGATAAACCAAACAGTTCAAATGAAACATGAACTTCACATTATAATAAGCAAAGGATCCTTTCAAGGATATACTGTACTTTTACAGCAGGTAAGAATTTTGGACTTTTTTCTCTCACTAGGTGAGATTGTGGACCAAGGGTTGGGAGCGGGGGCTCAGCCGACTATCATGGATGTCACGTGTGGAATTTTTACTTATGATTAATTTTTCCCCCTTCGTTTGGCACACCCTGGACGGAAGACACCCTACACAACCGCCTATGTTGCCTATGCCTAGAATCGACCCTGCTTAAGAACCTCTTGGTTATTTTTATTTCATGACGATATTTTATTTGGATATTTCTTTTCTTATCGTGACATTTTTAACATTGTAAGAAAGGTCATTATAACAGATTTAGGATAGCACATAACATTCCAGGAATGAAAAGGGATTATTTTCCACCAAAGGCAGTAATATCCTAAAATATTACTGGACTTTAATGTTCAAGGTCAAGGCTTTACACTGGTTGAAAACAATTTAAAGAGTTCAGGAAAAACACATTTTACTGGAGGACAAATCATGAGACATTTGAGCACATGAGATGTCTGTGGGCTGTGCATGAAACATAAAATGAGTGCTATTAATAACTATTTTTTTGTTTTAAAAAAACAATAAAACATTTTACAGTGCCTAGTTGAATGAGTAAGCCTGTCTCATCACTGTAACGCCCTCAATCAAATCAGGACAGGCTGTGGAATCAATGATGGGGAGGAATTCACTGCTTCCACATTCAGTTTAGTTTTACAGGGACAGTGCACAATGATAAACATTTCAGTAAACGTGCCAGTTTAGCCCACGCGGCTAATTTTCAACAGTAGCCCAAGGCTGCCAGCCGCAGTCGGTGGTAACGTGGTAATAGATTGATATCAGATGTGGTGCATGACCACACTGAAACTATTCTCAGTGTAGCAAAAAGGACGACGCACTACCCAGCAGCCACAATTGTGCTTTTCCTCATCTTCACCACAATATACAATTGTTTGCACATTTACTATAATCATATCTAACTGGACATTGGCAAAGCACCACGGATTTCTCAAAGGGGGCTGATTGGAAGTACAGTCAAGAACTTGGCAAATGCATTTTAATGCCCCTTATTCTGAACTCCAACTCCCATCAGGCCCTTTGTGAAATCTGCTGCGGTACTTGAGGGCAAGAAACATTTTACTGAAACAAATGGAGCATAAATCCAGTGACTACCAGACACCTCCTTTATACTTACACTCTTTCATTTATGGTGCAGGATCTTTGGAATCTCTGCTGCTCGTAAAATATCACTTTATTGATAACTAATGTTTCAGTCTAGGCATTTTTTCTCAGCTCTAGTGAGAAAGTTCTAGAGTCTGTAAGTGATTTTATCAGTTGTATCTTTTTCAATGCACTTGCAAAAGCTTTATGAGTTCTGAAAAATGCTTTCCTGTGAAAAGTAAATGTTATAACTCACGTTACAGGACAAAGCTATTTAAATTTCATCAGCAGTGGTGATGACCCAGCGTTATGGATCAAAGGAATATAGATTAGCTTTGGCAACTTAAAAGCTCACAGACTGCATGGTAACCTTAGTCAGAGAGAATTAATTGCATCAGCCAATTAATGCATAATAAATATGCAGTACCATAGTCTGTCAATTTACATTGCCTTGCAGAATTAATTTCCTTTCTCTATAGAAGTGAACATGTTCAAATTCTATTATAGCATAAGTCTATTTAAGTACATGTAATGATTATACTGATATTTTACTAGTGCATTTTATTATCTGTACCGTAGGCTAATCCCAAACATCATTGTGATGTGGAATATCCCCAAACGAACACATCATCTGCCATTTTACAGGTACTGTAAGCCCTGACACATTTTAAGGTATAAAATATCCCAGATAGACAAATATGCACCATGAACTGCATACATAAGGTGAATTGAATGAGAAATGTAAGGTGTAAGTAATGGTAACTCCACATCATTTATTTCTAGAGGCTTTGTTAGGTAATTCAGAAATGGAACATATTATTGGAGAAAGTCTTGTCAAATAGCAAGATAATAGCAAATATTCCCATATGGTGGTTTCACATGATACCATATTACATGTCACCATATAACAAATGACTCAGTATATAATAATAGGCGATGGGAGAAAAGTGCGTTTCTATAGCAAACTCTAAAATTCTAGCATTCACGTCTCATAGCAAGTGATAACACATTTATGTTTAATAAGAAGTACCATACCAAACACACACTGATTTGCACAAACTTATTTATCTATCCATCCAGTATCTATACCCGCTTATCCTGGTCAGGGTCCCCGGGACATGCTGAAGCCTTTCCCAGCATGCATTGGGAGAGAGGCTGGAATACACCCTGGACAGGTTTCCAATCTATCAATTAGCCCATTTAAGCCCACGAGCAACTAAAGTTGCCAAAGTCTCTACCATTGTTTTTCCATCTGTGAATATTTTTTGGATGACTATAGTGGCCGTGCATTCAAACCATCATTACTTGAAAAATATGATTAAAATTATAAAAAAAAACAAAAAAAAAAAACTGCAAAACATATTCATATGGAAGTGCTGTGCAAATGATTATATGTAAGAAATCTCTGGGGAAAATCTGGGCATTAATGGGCTAGTGTCAGTGGCGCAGGAGAGATTTTTGAAGTGGGGGGACCAAACTGTGAGCGAAAGAAAGGTCTCAACTTTTAAGCTTATACAACTACCCCGATCCGGGGGGACGGATAGGGGTCCCTATGAAACTGGGGGGGACGTATCCCCCCCATCCCCCCCGCCATCTGCGCCCCTGGCTAGTGTACCTGAATGTATTTGGACTGTGGAAGGAAACCAGTGTAGAGGGAGGCAACCCACACGGACACGCGGAGAACATGACGCTTGGATTGGGGGTTGTTGGAGCCTATCCCAGCATGCACTGGGTGAGAGCCAAGACTATACCCAGGACGGCTCGCCAATCCATGTCACACACACCATCACACTCATGCTTAGAGGAAATTTTGACTCTCCAGATAACTTAACCTGCATGTCAGGTTTTGGACAATGGGAGGAGCCCAAACTGCCCAGAGGAGACCCATGCGAACACGGGGAGCACATCCACACAGAAAGGTCTTCTTGCAGTGAGGTGACAGTGCTATCCACTGCACCAAATAATGATCATAATAATTAGTATTGTTATGATTATTATTGTTTTTTTTTGAGCCAACAAAATTTTATGTAGGACGTGTTGACCTATTCTGATATTATTTAGTGCTAAAGAGCAAGACAGATGGCTGCTACCTTACTATAATTAACCTCCAGAAAAAACCATACCCAACAGAAAATTACAACAGAGCATGTCAATAACACGCAGTTTTAATTTCCACTTGATTAAGAACAAATCATGTATTCAAGGTGCTTTAACAAGTCTCAAATGGCCAAGAACCTAGCATCACAGTATGACCGCCCCCCCCCCTCATCGCACATGAGCTTTCCCCAAACCTGAATGCCTCATTAAAAATGTACAATTATTGTAAACATGATATCGCCCTTTCCCTCATTGTTTAACATCAAACTGCAACACCCTCATGCACGTAGTATGTCTATCATATTACCGTCAAACGGGTGCTTTATTTATAGTTTCACTTCAGCAATTACTGTTTGTTTTTAGGGAGCACAGGAAGCCATGAGATAAGTTCTATTAAATCGTCATCTTTCCACTGTTTGCTAAACTTGCCAGTCTGCGTACCTCAGAGTGGAGACGAGCTCTATTTCTAAGGCTATCATGACGTAGAGCCGCCGCCGGTACAGCACGCACTGTACGCGACAAAACAAAACACCTTGGTTGGGTACAACTAACGGTTTGCTTACTTTCATGTGAAAAGGAATATCAAAAGCTGAATGAAGAAAATCAATAGCAAGAGATAAACAAAACCACGAGTCTGCAGCGCTAACCGAAAATAAACATGTCGGTGATGGGAGAGCGAACCGTAGTGCTTTGCTGTATAGAACTTACAGAGGCTGAATGAATAACCATGGCAACAGCAGCAGCAGTAGAAGCGGTGAGCTGCTTATAGCACTGAGCAGGAACACTGTAGCTGTGCATCCGCAGACCCATCATAACGTACTTGCAGGTAGACTAAAGCATTTACCAAAGGACTGTAAGTGACCGACAAAGTGGACAACGTTGAGTAGAGGGTCGCACCGCATCAGTCTTGAAGGTAAGATTACTGTAATTGTTATATTGATGAGAAAATTGCTAGTGCGACGAAATAACGGCGCACTGCCTCTGTATTGTAAAACATGGAAGTATTAACGATTAGGAGAAATCGTCTGGGTATTATTGCAGAGCTTCCTGCTCTTAATGGTTAAATAGATGAAAAGAACATGATGCTGGCATTGTAGGTTACTGCAGTCCATACATGCGTTGGGACTGTCTGAATAATGTGACGGTTTTGATCCGGGCCAAGTCTATAGAAAACATTGGAATCGATGCTTTATAAGCCACGTCTGTGGATATTTTGGATGCGCATTGTTTCAGTGCACTGTGTTATGGCTAGCTCGTTAGCAAGACTGCCTCTGCTAGTGTAATAGCCTACATCCCAACAGCCTCAATCCCTTATTATGAATGTTCACGCAAAACATGTGTGGATAAAGTCTGGCAGTGATGACGGACCGGTGTTATGGACCAACGAGATATAGATTAGCGTTGGCAACTTAAAAAGCCCACACGCTCCAGAGTAACCTTAATCAAAGAACGTAGATCACCCAGTTAAGCCATAATAAATCCTCAGAAGTGTGCACTTCCAATTTACGATGTTGTCTTGCAGAAGTAATTTGCTTTATCTATAGAAGGGAACATTTCAACATTGTCAACATTTCATATACTGATATTTTATAAAAAAAATAGTGAAATATATTATCTGTACTGTGGACTACGTCCGTGCGTCCTTGAGATGTGTCGACTTTGCAAAGGTAATTATGGCACCACAAACAATTGACAGACAGGTTGAAGCAATAGGATGAATGCAGCCATTAGTAAAAGCTTTGTTTTTGCTTTGCAGATGTTATCAGTAAAGCCAAGGTCCTATTATAATACATAACTATACAATTCCACAGCACTCATGGAGTGGATAACAAAAATGTTAGCATATGCCCTCCCAATGGCAAGGAATTCAATTAATTCAATTGATAGTTTGGCCTTAAATGCATGCTGTATGACGTGTTTAGCAGAAGTTACATTTTTGCTTAATTTTTTTTGCTTTATCAGATTATAAACATTGTTTTTGGGCTACTCTAGGAGTTGAATGTGTATTAATGTCAGGACATAATTCAGGACACCAGTGACAAGCTTGAACAGGTGAGGAATAGGTTCAGCGTGTACTCTTCTTCAGTGGCAAAGGCTGCTGTAACTTGATGTGCTATTTGGAAGATCATTATGGATGGCTGTGTTCCAGTTAGATAAGACAGGGGCATCTCAGGATCCTCTGGCAAGATGTGACTCCAGTGTTGGAGACAACAACAGATGACCTCTAGATCTCATCAGAGATCTGTTGACTTCCAAGGCAAAGGGCACGCACTATACCCAAGGTTCAGAATTTATTTAAATGCCATTGGAATTGAGAAATTGATTTGGAGAACATTATGTCCTCAATGTATGAATTTATATTTGGGCATTTTACAGTAAAAGATAGGTCTGTTGCGAGGAACACAGATTGATTAAATGTTAATGAACATGTATGTAAGAAACACAGACATATTGGTTTGCATGTGAAGCATCTGCATACGTCTCTGGCGTCAGTCACTGGCAGCAGTGTAGACTACTGTATGCAGACTACAAGATCTTCATTTTTAGAGACCTTTAATCACATCCTTCTCTTCTCGTAAGACACGTAGGCATACCAAAATTATGCAGTATTTTTCCATGTTTGCTTTCACCTTGTTTATGGCATAGTTCTTTGTTGTTCATGTAAGTCCATCATGTTAAAATATGACAAAAGATGGCCGTGTTTAATTTTTTTTCTCAGCGGCAATAGGAAGATCACACTAATGACATGGGGGATGCTGGGGATAATTTTTTATTATTATTAAAAATAACATTAGCTCCATCAGTAGAGCTTATGAATGATCCACGAGTTGCTGGTTTTAATTGAAGAAAAGTGAAAACAAAATTGGAGAGGAGGCCCTCTAAATTCCCTCTACACAAATACATAACACAGAGGAGCCTGTCCTATTCCACACATGTACTTCAGTTGTTTATTACATTTGGCCTGGGTTATAAGAAATGAGCCGTGAGTCAATAAGAGTGCAGAGAGCAGCTGGAAAATCAGTTTTCTTATTTATTATTTTTGTTTGTTGGGGAAGCCAAACAAAGAATGGATAATGAAACAATTAAAATTACTTCTACAACCAATAGTGCTTTTTCCTGGAAGTTGGCAAACATTTTAGTGTAAAGAAAAAAGATAAGCTTGATGAATCACTGATGGATGGTTTAAAAAATAAATCTTACATATTAATGCTAAATTCTTAATGTCTGAGCCGGTGTATGCCACAACATAACATATTCATGCACACATACAGTACGCATGCATTCTGAAATGAAAAAGTATTGAGACTGTGAGATCATTTTTGTTGCTTTGACTTGAGCTTATACTCCAGAACATTGTATTTGAAATAAAACAATGATAATGAGGTCAAAGGTTTTATTTGAGGGTATTTAGATCCATATAGGGTCCTCACAGCAAGAAGGTTGTGAGTTCGAATCTCAGCTTGGAGCCTTTCTGTGTGGCGTTTGCATGTTCTCACCGTGTCCGAGTGGGTTTCCTCTGTATACTCCGGTTTCCTCCCACAGTCCAAAGACATGCAGGTAGGCTAATTGGAGACTCTAAATTGCCCATAGATATGAGTGTGTGAGTGAATGGTATGTGCGTGCCCTGCGATAATTTGGTGGCCTGTCCAGGGTATATTCCTGCCTCTTGCCCAATGCACGCTGGGATAGGCAACAGGATAAGTCGGTATAGATAATGTGTGGATGGATGGATGGATATTTAGTACTCAGTTGCAACTCCTTTGCATCTGATGACTGCCTGAAATCTGCGACCCATAGACATCACCAGACACTGGCTGACTGGTATCTTCCATGGTGATGCTCTGCCAGCCATTTTCAGATTCCTGTTTGTTTCTGGGGTCGTTTGCCTTCAGTCTTGACATCAGCAAGTGAGACACTTGTTCAATTGGAATCAGGATGGGTAATTAACTTGGCCAGTCAAGAACATTCTACTTTTTGGCCCTGAAAAACTCCTTGGTTGCTGTAGCAGTATGTTTGGGGTCATTGCCCTGCAAAATGAAGCACTGTTCAATGAGTTTTATGGCATTTGGTTGGTTTGGAGTCGATAAGATGATTCTGTGCACTTTGGAATTCATCCTGCTGCTGTCATCAGCAGTCACATCATCAATGAAGCCAGTGAATACATACCCTAAACATAACATTAACTCCACCATGTTTTGCACAGGGGGGGTGCTTCAGATCACAAGCAGTTCCCTTCTTTTTCTATTTTACTGTTATTTTAAAGGAGCATTATTAAGCTAGTAATAGCTATACGCCTACATAGGCGGGTGCACAACGTGCAATATTTAAAAAATACATGTCATAATGTTTAGTCATAAAATCTGCCATTATAATAGCAATCCGCCAAGGTGCAGACGCACCTGGCTTTTAAAGGGAATGGGAGATGACACTCTCCCATTCCCTTGGTTTATTTCTTGTTACACCCAAAACACACCTATGGTTAATTAAGAGACTGAGTACAACCTCTTTGAACCATGCGCCTTACTTTGCACTCCGCCAGATTATCCGCCATTAAACTAACAAAAGTGGATTTGGACACGCCTTAAATGCACTTGCGCCATGCGCTTAGATCATTAAAATATAGCCGATAGTTTTGAGGCTTTTGATTGCCTTTGGAGTTTTTTACTTTCATTTGTCAACATAAGGACCAGGGTTGTGCCAAGGAAAGGCTGAGAAATTAGAAAAAGAAACTGTCAGGTACATAGACCAAATTTTAGGCTTACCAACTGTTTGGAACATTGTTAAGAAAAAAGAGAGCACTGGTGAGCTCAGTAATCGCAAAGGGTCTGGTAGAAGAATTCTCACCGTCATGAAAAATAACCCTCAAACACTTGTTTGAATAATCAGAAGCACTCTTCAGAAGGCAGGTGTGGATGTGTCAGTGATTAGCACCCAGTAGCCAGTAGCTCCCAGTCTTAAGGTATGCTACCCAGGTTGATTATTGTGATATGCTCAAGTGTGCACAGCAAAAACAATACATACGTTAATACAAAAAAAAAAAAAAAAATACAACAGATATTCCACATAAAACAGATCTTCACAAGAATTTATGGTAGACCAGGGAGATGAAGCTGGAAATGTGCTTGATAAGAAGAAAGGTTTCAGTATAGACAGGAGCTGACAATGCAAATCAGACCAAAAAAACAAGAAGACTAGCAAATGGACCTTCATGAAAGGGATTGTGTCATCACATTTAAAATTCCTGGCGAAAACTCTAGAGGTTTCATTATAAACTGGGGAGACCAAGACAATAGTTGGACCTTTGTCAATGCTTTCTTGGTGGATCTGAGTGACAACTATTTGAATTTAAAAAAATAGAACTCACTTCATATCCACATATAATCCAATATGTGTTTTTATGATGAAAATCAAAGCATATATAGTAAGTATTGTAACTTAATATTGCGGTAATTAGTTTGTTTGATACACTGCACTTTGAGAAGAATACATCCAAGATATTTTACTGTTAGATTAGTTAGATTTTGGCCAATTTTCAGAACTAAAAGTATCAGAGAAGCCAATATGTTGAATCAATAACTTATTAATCGGTGTTATAAGTTATTAATTGGAATTCTGGGGCTGATATCAATAACTGACATTTGTCTGGTGTTTAGAATGATCTTAATTCTGATCTGCCCTGTTTTCTATTATTGCACTGCATTGCATTCAAACTGTGACACATTATTCTTCCAAATATCAAAGTTTTCACATTCACAGAATCGGAACAGGACAGATGCCAGCATCTGGAGGAAAAATGTAACAAACAAGTGACGTTTTCACTTAATTTGTACCATCAGTGCACATCAACTGCGTTGGTTTCTGGGGACAGGCATGTTGCTCCATAATATCAGTCCATTACAGCCACAATCTTAGAATTGGGCCAATGCTGAGAACTGTGATTCTAGCTGTTGTTGGCTGATATGCCCTCGATATTGAATGCATCCTTTGTTTGTAACAGTTAAGACAATCATACAGCATATCCTGCAAGGGCATATTTTGTTCTAATTAAAGACTGTGGTGAACCAATGGGATCCTTATTGGTGAAAGTGTGGACACAAGGCCACTAAAACTAGCCGTTTTGCCAGCACGTTGACACTGAAAAATTCAAAGACAAAGCCAATGATATGGAGCCAGACCTGCATTGTTGAGCCTATTGATTTACCTCAGTCTTTAATTTAAGCAATTAAAACGGTTGTTACTGTATGTAACTGTTTGCAATATAGTACAATAAGCACACTGTGAACATGGGGTTTTTATGGCATGCATAGCTATTTCTGACATATTGTGACTTCAGAGGGCAAATAATCCCTCTAAGTATGAAAAGCATCTAATTAAGAAAAAATTAACAGCTTGTTAAAACTGTGGAACTGCAACTGTGGTTGTAACAAAAACCAGCATACACAGAGGGTCCCCAGTAATGAAGGGCAAAGCAGTTCTTTTCAGTGTACTGCATCATTAGAATCAGTTCATCAAAAAGATTTGTTCACCGAATTGTTCTGTGCCTGACCGGAGCTCCAATTGCATAGTCCCACTCACTGAACTGAAACACGGCTGAACGTTCAGTTCAGCTCGCTAACTAGTGAACTGAGAATGGTCGTTTGTGAAGGATAAGCCAGTGAGCTGAGAATTTAGTTGGATAAAAATTAGGGGTGTGTACCAAAAAATAATACCGAAAACAGCTGACGGTTGGTACCGAAAATGGGAACAGGCGAACTGCGCTTCATATATTAGCACATTATTTTATTTAAATTGAATTTAGTTTTCCAGTTTAAAAAGTATAGACAGAGCATTTTCCTACAGAATATTTAATAGCCAAAGAACCAAGCACTTTCTTTCCCTATTTTTAATAAAATGTTTTAGTTTCGATTTTATTTGAAACAATTTAGTTTGAAAGAATGTGTTTGATATGGCCATTTTATTTTACTAAATTTCCCAAAATGGGTTGTTTTAGCCCTGGATGCTGATTTCTTTGCCATGACTTGTTCTAACGGCTGCTTGAAAGAGAGAGTGCTAGCCTATCTGATATAGGCTACGTTGGCTAAGTAGATACATTGTTTTCTCATAAAATGTAGTCGATAAAATAGTACTTCTTTATGACATGTTAAAAAAAGTCTTGTTATTTCATTTAAAATAAACAGCACACTTAAAAGTGATGTTTGATTATTATCCATTATTCCATACCGTACCTACTCTCCTCCCCAGAGACTCCTCGCTCCTTGCATTCGCTACCAGCAAGAGGAACGAAGCCATGCCCTCTGGGGACGAGATTATACTGTATTGTGAGCTCTGTATCGTGATACGAACCGTACCGTCAGTTCAGTGCGAATCACGAACACTGAACTGATGAACGAATCACTGAACTGATAGTCTGTGAATGATAGTCAGTCAGTGAATGACCAGTTCACATGTTCACTCGCAACTGACTGAGAGCTCAACTGAACTGACTGAGAAATGAACGGATCGTTTCAGGAAGTCATTCAGTTCAGTTTGTTCACCCAAAAGATTCATTCTTTTGAACGAATCGTTCGCGACCAACACAACATTAGTCCCCAGGACACAGGTATAAATAGTATGTTAGTACGAATTGAATGAAACTGCAAGTATGATTGTTAAGTCTTTCTATTTTCACTGTGACATCACTCATAACTGTGCAGAACATGTATCTGTGGATGGATAAAATTTTCTGTCAGGAAGAAAATTTCAAAGTGATACATGTTCAAAAGTTGCTTGGCGGCCAAAGGAGAATATGTAAGCCCACCTGCAGTGTTCAGTTCATTCAATTATGTGGCAGAAGAGGAATATGCAATTCTGAGCAGGTAGCACGGTATGTTACTCGATACTGATGTGAAACTTTAAGATTTTTTGCTTTTCAACTACATTGTGCTGTTCACATCTACAACATAAACAACAATACAAATCATACCTGAATATGCCTTGAAATGGTATGGTATTACTGTATTGTAGTTTAACTCACATAGTTTTGGTGTTTAATGCATATGAATTCATTTTCATGGAGGCTGATTAATTAGTATTATTTTAAAAGTGAAGTCATGACCTTGGTATAGTTTTTCCCATTAGCAGTCTCAGGTGAAATCTTCTAGTGTCACAGTACTATCCCAAACTGTTAATATCCAGAAACCCTGCCTTAATGAGGCTACTGGGTACACTAATGCCATTTTCCGTGTACCCTTAAAATGGTGGCTGATGAACTGGAAACTGGATGGGCAGAATCTTACTTTTTTACACCAATCCACTATTGAGCCTAGTGAGTGCAGACAAGCATGTGCTCCATTCCAAATCACTTGAAGTCACTGCTACTTCTGACCACACTACCATGAATGGACGAAGACACTTCACGTGCAACAAGTAGACTTGTGGGTGCCCCATTGACCAGTGGGGGTTGCTAGTGACTGTCAAGGGGGTGTAATCTTCACTGACAAAAATTCTCATGTCCCTGGCAATTCCCAGCCACAATCAGCTTTGGCATGGACCAGATTTATACACTAGACCAATGCCATGTGTGCCCAGGATCTGAATCTCATGGCAAGTAATCCACAATATATCTGATGTGTTTCATTTCTTTTAGCCTATATCTTACCTCTTTCTTATTGTCGTGTCTTCTTGCAAGACCTAATGGATGATTTACGTGGTTTACTTCAATTATTTGATTTCTACTAAATTATTTACATAGTTTTTTCACTTCAACATTGAAAGACTAGCAAAACATAAAGACTAGTAAACAAAACTTCAGAAAATGAGTACAGATAAGTACTCATTTTCATATTATTCAGATTATTAAATCATCAGCCAATGTTTCTAAACATCAGGCACTGATAATAAAAAGTAGCCTACACTTTTCCACAAGACAAAATACATCTGGAATAAATACCACACATGGTTATAATGTAAAGGAAAATAGTGCTACCATAAAATAAAATTGGCAATATTTAATATCGCTGGTTTGAATGGAAAAGGAAAATGTAAGTAATTCAATGGAAACAGATAGAGGGTAACAACTTCACCAAAGCTAAGGTTTCAAGCTGCTTTTTCACACCCCCTCCACTCATTTCATGGAATTAATTCAAATTATTTCAGAACAGAAGGATTACAGTTTCCCTAGCAAATGTTTGTTCATAAAAATTCCAAAGGGCACAAAAAAAAAAAAATAATAAAAAAATCAATGAGTGAAAGCTGAAGACTGCACCGATTTTGTTTGGGAGTACCTGAATTAGAACAGTTAAAACAGGTGAATAAGTGAAAGCATGAGTATCACAATGGTATCACAATCTGTACTGATAAAAAAATAAGTAATTAAAAGTTTAAATCAATAAGAAGTAAAACAATGCCATAGAGAAATTGCTCTTAAAGATTACTAGTTGTATCCTTGGTGCTTATTTTCTTCATATGCAGTGAAGCATACGAGGTCATGTTTGGGTTGTGAGACACACATTTCTGTGGAAATGTTATGTTCTGTGACATTGCATGTAGAGCCCATTTATCAGATGAGAAGCGCAGTCAAACAGCAGGAGAATATAAAATGCTGAGTGGAGAAAATAATTCTCAGCTCAGTAAACACTTGCACAGCAAAATGTTCAGCTTTATACGAACTGATTGCACTACAACATTTGACTCTTATAAAGTATGTTTTCCCATTGTCAAATTGACACTGAATTTTACTGTGGGCATGTACCTGCAAACCATCTGTGGCAGTAAGAGTCAGAGTCTAACCATGAGGATGTCTATATTTGGGAAATATGTTTTTCACTGCATACTCCACAAGACTGAAATGAGCACCAGATTGTATGTTTTTACATTTAAACTGACAGACAAATCCAGAATTCACACTTGGATATGTTTCAGAGCCAATATTCATAACAAGGAAGAAAGAGAAAAGGAAGATATTCTACTTGATCTGCAGTGTTTCAAGATATACTATTGAATATCGTTCAGTGCAGCCTACTGGCCTGAACGTTTGCCAAAATTTCCTGGCAACATGTAAATGTTTAGAACTACACCTGTTAGAAGATTAAGTGTCCTTAACCTCTTTGCACAGGTGCCAAATCTGGGCAATCCTCACCCATTTAGGGCAACTGCAGATTTTCCATCCCAGAATGGTCACCACAACAGATGTTAAGTGCCCAAGAGCTGCTTTCTTCCTCTAACTCGCATTCTAACTCCAATTCTCGCTTGTTAAAGAAAAGTCTCCATTTTAAATGAGATCTACAAGGGAGAGAGGGGGGGCCAACCTGGCTGCGCTGATTTGATGAGTGGTGAATTGTGGGGGCTGTGGTTGCAGACAGGGACTGTCGTGTCTTGAAACAAGCAAATTTATGTACTAAAGTGGCCTTAGGTTTTTGGAAGCAGGGCTAAGCACTATGCTATTTTTATCAAAAGGCTCTTATTTTTAGACTCTTTATAAAAGGATCAAACCTGACTATGGTTGGAGGTAATCTAGCTCAGCTATCAAAGAAAGAAACATGGACGTTTTTCCAACTACTCCTGACAAGAGATAGATATTCGTAGAGAAATAATTGTTTAACTTCGATGTTAAACTGTGATCTCCACCTTCAGGTAAAATATTTTTCATGTAACAGCACCAAATCATACCACTCTCCGCTGAAACTATCTCTAAAAATGGAGATTTCAAATATCAGAGGTCAACAACCATTATCTCTATGAACATTAAAGTTTTCACTACATGATTCTCAATTAAATATCAAATATTGCATTCCAATCTAAAAGGAATATGGCTCTTTGTGCAGCATATTGCCACACAGGATCTCTGACCCCCAGTAGGGGGTCCAGTGTCTCTTCTGGGAGGCATAGGCGGTTTTACTATAGGTCATAGGTAGGCAATTGCTTGGGGCCGTCGAAGCGTCCTCGTGAATTTGTGTTTCCCTTTTTTTTTTGTAATTTATAAAACTTTTTTTCTTTTCTTGTCACTCCAAATGAATGTTAATCTGTAATAGATAAAAATAAATCTGTCTACATATAAATGTGGGCCTATCCAATTAAATATCTATATTTGCCTATATTTATTATCACCCACATTTCACATTTAATGGACTATTCCACATTGACCTTCCTGCATTTGTGCCTAATCAATGACGTAGAAATTTGAGTTGCCATCAGAGGCAGAGAGCCACTATCTTTGTTACCATGAAGCGTTTTCAAAGTGGATTTGAGAAGAGAAAGAGGAAGAAGGAAGATGCCCAGTTTAAGGAAAGTTTGCCTAAACTGATGAAATTCTTTAGTAAAACAGCCAGAGACTCCACGACGGAGGAGCAACAAGTAGAGTGAGAGCACCTATTATCGACCACCCTAACAACCCTAATCAACAGTCGTGAACAAACGTGAAATACACAATGTAATCCCACTGCAGACTGTGAGAACTACTAGGAATATAGAGCTTTAACCAAGCCTTTGCGCGACACAAACGGAACCCGTGTAGACACACAACGCGCCGTGCTGCTTACACTGGGAGGTGATAAAGTCATAAAACTTTCAAAGAAGAGACAGCTCTCCTGGACACCCCAGACTTATATAGAGATGAGACCTATAACATTGCTTAATTGCTCCAAGGACGTTCCTTTTCATGTTTACGGAGGGGAGAGTGGGGAGGGAGGGCAGGGAGAAAACATACATCCCTATGGTCATACAAATTATATTGTCTGTTTCACAAGGAGGGTATTCTAAAGACTAGATATCCGACACCATGGAGATACTAATAGCCCACATTATGTACAATACGATTACTGAAATATAAAAAGCAGTCATATATACCTTCATATGTATCCTGGCTAGACTTCAGGCTTCCAACTCCTCTTCTGACCAACTCCCCACATCCATTTGCTTTGGCAATGGTGAGGAGTTGGCAAAATTTTTATGTGTGTTTATTTCTCAAAATGGATTGTTCAAGAAAATAAATGACCACTGCATCTTGAAAGAGACATAGTTACGTATAAATCCAATGGTGCAATTGTATATTTACTCTGTATGTAGTCACAGATATTGATAGTATAACAAAGTGGTATACTTCCACCAAAATTCACTGTTGTACTGGCATATCTTCTGGCTATTGTTGGTTTTATCTTGTGGCTATGACAGAATATAAATGTTTTGTGGTGAAAGAATACCTTTTTTGACCGCCCAGTTAGATGCTATTATCTAGTGTCTCATGCTTGGGGGGAATAGTTTCAGATGAGACTGTAGGGAGGGGGTGATTGTTAAATGAACAACCTAAGTGACAACGGTGGTACTTAGAAACTCTGTATTTGGCATAGATGTCATGTATCTTCTACTAATGAAGCCAGACCAGAGCTTGATGTCTTCATTCATAGTTTGGTTGCAGGAGCACTGGATGTCTGAGTTTAGCATGGGATTCTGGCATCCTGACCACTGGGGGGCTTGCAAGAAGGGTTTAAACATGCCCCCAATTGAAAATTCTTAAGGAGGAAATTTTGTAACGTGTGTACTTTACAGCTGATGTAGAGACTGACACGGGTGTTTTCAATAAATGCCATTTAAATCCTAAAGAGAAATTATAGATATTAGATGGTTACCTGCATATAATCTGAAGGGGAAGAAAGGTTGTCACTGACCAAGGAAATAGCATCATTTTATTTCCTTTTCTGACCAACCTGCTAAACAAAGTCATTTTGAGAAATTTACAAAGAAATAAATGAAAGAAGTTTCTTTATGTCCATTTTTTGACACATATGATCCCTGCAATATTACTGTTAATTTTCAGTAGCACCATGCCCTGTTCTGTAATTTTGTTCTTTTTCCCACTGTTGTACATCTACATTTTAATGATATGGGCCTTGGCCTTGTGATAGTAATTTAACTATCGATAATAATTTAACTGTAAAACTTAAAATATAATATATGTTGCAAAATCATCAGGTTATTTTGTCTGTCAAAACTGAAAAAAAAAAACCCCAAACCTGGCAAGTTTAAGTATAGTTATTAGCTTCTAAGAATAAATATAGCATAACAAAGCACAATTGCTATTCTCAAGATGAAATATATGATTATCCATTCAT
Source organism: Anguilla rostrata (assembly GCF_018555375.3). Lineage (NCBI taxonomy): Eukaryota > Metazoa > Chordata > Actinopteri > Anguilliformes > Anguillidae > Anguilla > Anguilla rostrata. Next base: position 39,758,179 of record NC_057940.1, on the reverse strand, counting down.
GAGCTCACTAGTAGGTCACTTATATTTGGATGTAGAGCAGAATCTGAACAGAGGAACTGAGTCAAAAGAAACCAATTTAAAAAAAAAACAGTCTTGGCATTTAACAGATGCTCTTATCCAGACTAACTTACACTGTTTACATTATTTACATACAAATCATTTATGCAGCTGAATATTTATTAAAGCAATTCAGGTTAAGTACCTTGCTCAAAGATACAACTGCAGTGCTCCACCTGGGAACTAAAACAAGCCCATTTGCCTAATCAATTAGTCTAAACTTGATTTATGAAGAGCTGTATACTACAGCTGCAAAATTAGCTGCTAACTTGTGATTCAAAAAGCTGTCTTCCTGAGTGTAAATCAGAGTTCATCATCTGAGAATTGGCAGAAATGACAAAATGTATGTTTACAGTCATTCCAGTTCAAATGGTCTGCATACTGTACAAACTGTTATTTTAAATATATAAATTAAAGTAAAATATCTACAGGACAAATTCTCAATTCTCAACGTTTGAAAATGAAAGATTATGGAATAATATTTAGATTGCATAGTTTTGATACAGTAGTGCATGCCCTGCATTCACAATCAAAAGCAGTAGGACAAGGACATGGTCGAAAGCATAGAAAGGGCTGTAGGTGAAACTGTCTATTGGACACAGTTAAATAGCACTTGCATTATAACGTGAGTGGCCTCTCAGTCAGCTGGGTGTACTCAAGCAGTGCTTTGGCAACACCATAATGCCACTCTCATCTCCACAATGGCCTCTGTTCTGGCCGGAACTCATTTCCTTAATATCGTTCATGGAGCTTGGCCGAGGATTACACCCACACACTATGATCTCAGTGCTCTGCTGTCAGTTTCAGTGAATCCTGCAGTGGATAGCTCTGTTCACAGTCTCATACATTCCCTCTTACAGGAATTAGACTACCAATGTTTTTTTTTTGTTTTTTTTTCTTGTAATTTGCAGAACTGTAAATGGTCTGGAAAAAAAACCTTCAATTTTACAGGCTGAGAGAATATTTCAGTAAGATATGATGTATGGTACCCATCTTCACCCTGCTGAGCCAGTTGAAAGCACACAGCACTGGTATCTGAACCGAGCAACAAGAAATGTGAGATAATAGAAGGTAGCTTAGTTTGAGTTGGGAAAATGTACACTTAGTTGAAAGAATGTGCTTTACTAGGAGATATTTTTGGAATAATTATCTCTTTTTAGTCTAATTTTATAGAAAGAAATTTTTGCAACTTGTGCACGCTGGCAAGAAGCACTGTAGCTATTGATACGTGCAATTCTCTGATGATTTCACCCCAAACCAGGGACTATTTTACACTCTACAGGCCACACAGTGCAGCAAAAGAGCTGGTACTGATGACAGTGTATTGTAAGTCTGTTAGCACTGCAGGTATGTAAGACTTGGAAAAAGTATATTACTTTGCAATGAAAATATGACATTTTACAGGAAAGAAAGTCAAGGCAAGGCAACTCAAATGTAAAGGCAAGTCATAATAACCAGCTCGTTCTCTCAACTGAAACAAGTTGACTATTTAAAATAAATGGCTTGTAAAACTTCAATAACCTTTTTTTCGACCCTGCAAAATAAGACTTACCTCAGGATGCATTTGATAATTAGCCTTTTTTATACACGGCAATTGATGGGGTAGTAATGCTAACTGTTTGGCTGTTGGCTTTGATGTAGAAATGTATTTCTTTACTTATTATCTTTTTTTGTTTAGTATATTTTTATAATAATGGGTACCTTCAGTGATTACCCGCGGAGTCAGAAGGTGTGATAAAATGCGATGTATATTCATATTTCCGGAAAAAAAGATTTTCTACCTTCAGTTTTGACAGAACATTTATGACAAAGTGACACAATTGTTTTGCACAGTTATTCCTGACAGCAGCTTGTTACATGAGCCATTTCCTTTTGTGCCAACCCTGAAGCACGCATTGTGAGCGAGTATAGTTTTGAACAGTAGATCTACCATTTTGGAGATTTTTTATCCACCTCAGAACTGTGCCATTGTAGATGATGATTTCTTTTCTCTCAGCAGTTGAACTCATTTTTGGAGAAAGTGGTTAAAAATAAGTCTAATGCAGAGAAGTCATTTTCATATTAATACTAGTTTCCCTTCAACAGAGAACACACATTGACCTTAATATGTGAAACCATGTGAATGGAAATGATTATGTTTTGCCACTAGTTTTAATATTCCCAAAACAAACACTATTGTATATGGACGGATTATCTCTCAGTGAAAGGTTATAATTTAGTCACGTCTTTCTTTCATTTAGGGGCGACTTAGCTCAGGAGGTAAGACCGATTGTCTGGCAGTCGGAGGGTTGCCGGTTCAAACCCCGCCCTGGGTGTGTCGAAGTGTCCTTGAGCAAGACACCTAACCCCTAACTGCTCTGGCGAATGAGAGGCATCAATTGTAAAGCGCTTTGGATGAAAGCGCTATATAAATGCAGTCCATTTACCATTTTCATAAGTCAGGAATAACAAGAACTAAAGGAACCACAAGGTTAGTAGTGCTGTACCTCACTGGCTTATGGTTGTTTTCCTCATTAATGAGATTTTTTTCCCCTGTAGGTAATTGTTGTAGCCTCACATTCTAATTGAATACAAAAGTGGAACAGTCTGTGAAAGTGGCAGATTGGTATTTTATTGGTGTTTTATAATGCTTGCTAATTATAAGGGAAGAATCAGGCTGCAAACAAACATCTTGTTTAGCTTAAATGTTCTGGGAAACTCACTCATGTGTTTCATTGAATGAGGAAGCTCATTCTGAAAAAAGCAATAACAAAATTTCCAGTTCAGTGACATTTAATCAGTCTGAACATGTTGACCTTGAAAGGAGACATGAATTTGAGTATAGTCCCAGATTTTAAGATAATTTGTTGGTAACATGTTGTGCTCTGACCAACCTGCATGATTTTCCTAAGCTGGTCTTATAACGTAGTGGTTCCTGGTGTCTGAAAAACACAACCGCAAGAGATAGGCTACTTTTTGTTTTAGAGTTTTCAGAGATGGTGGAAAGCATGGCACCAGGTTGTCAGATGTAATGTTTTATTGAAAAGGGGAAAGCTGTTCAAGTTGAGAAGATTTTTCACAGTGGAAATGCTGCATCACAACATCATTGCTATTATTGCTATGCATAAACATTTAACTGAAAGAAGATGGAGGTGGTCTTCTTAAAATACGGATAATATCCTTTCATGGAAATGCAGGCACAACACACATAAATAAAACTGCCTGCGATTGGAAAGAAGTAAGGCTGAGATGGCTAAAAATCGGGGGCTTGCCTGCTTGTTCTGCACTATCCAGTAATGAAAAGCAACCTTTTGGGACCTACATCAGTGCACTGGAACAATTTTGTGTTCACCTCAGCTGTCTAAGTCAGCAGCTATATGGATTTTTGTCTGCAGTCTGCTGAACTCTGACCTCCCTGCGTTTGTTGAACTTTGCATGAATACCAATAACACAATACAGAAAAACCTGTTGTAAAAGATACTCATGAAAAAGTCATGTATGACATTATATAGGCAACAGTTGTCACAGAGTGTGTAGCACCCAGGTGGGGTGTGTTGGTTGTGGGTGAGGGGAGTTTGCAGTCATCATTGTAAAGCACTTTGAGCGTTCGGAAATGTGCTATATAAATGCGATCATTCATTCATTCATTCATGCATTCATAAATGCATTCTATACAGTCTATATATTTCTCATGAACATGTTGAGGGACACTTGAACACTTGATAAGTAGTGAGGAACAGACTACAAGCTAAGTCATCACTTCGAATGTTGATCATGTATTTAATATTAAGGTGTTTTTGGGCCATATGACACAGCCAGGTTAGTCTGTAGGATTTTATCCTAAGTCAGAGCTTGATTAGTACTTAAATGGAAGACCACTGGAAGCGATATCAGGCTGGCTGGTCCTCTGTATTCAGTCTAATCATAATAGTAATACACCACTGTAGGGGACCAATTACAGGGACCAATTAATACATTTGACCAGGCATGCAAAGGTTTTTACGGGGAAGAATTAGAATCTTAGCCTGTGGGTCAAAATATAAATTTCCCAAATGCAAAAGTAGAGGGTTATCTCTAAACCATCCATGCCATTACAGCATGTCCATAGCAATCATGCTTATGTGAATTTGACTTCAGAGTATACTGTATTTCTGGTGTATTAAGCTGGAGTTGAGTACATGCATGGACTTTACTTATGTTTGTCACAAAAAAAACAAAAATAAAAACATGTTTTGATTCAACCTAAAATGACTTTCTTAGAAATTGACTGATATTTCCTTCCAATTCATATCAATTTTAAAGATGATTTAATTCTTTAATGAGTAGTAATTTTTAAGCAAACTTGAAGGGCTCATTGGGCCAGCTTTGAGCATCCCTGTATTAGTCTTTTGGCATAATACAGAGTGTATGCTGAGTATAATCTAGAACCACTGGTTACATTACTGTATCTGCACTGTGCTGCATATGATGAGTATATCTGAAGAATGTTTTAAATTGTAATAGATGGACTCTCACCAAATGTATCTGTTTACTATGATCATTTACATGAAATATCCATTTTTTCACAAAAATACAAAAAGATTTTTTGCATATATTAAAATGGTTTGTGGTATGTAAGAAAAACCAACATGCTGTTGTGAACTTGAATGTTAAATCTTAAATCTTTTGCATTAAAATGTTATCTTTGTAATGTGGATTGACACAATAATTGTTCTAAGGAACACATCTTAAACTAGAGACAGGCACCAGATTGCATTTATGATCATTTACGTGTGGTCTTCATATTGTCTTTAAACTGTTTAATATTAGGCCGTTTCATGGAAACACTTTTATAATATGGATCCAAGGATTAAAAAGATTTCAATAAAATCAAGGTTGTTAACTATTTTTCTTTTATGGCATTCATGTTGTGAGTTGTGTACTGATTACTGCTGTATTTCAGAGATATTATCTAGTGGTACTTTGTGGTGTTTATGCTGCAGGAATAGAATTTAAGGTCTGAGTTTCTTTTTTATTGCCAGCATGAACAGCAGTACTCGAACAAATTTGTTACCTAAAAAATGGCATTACTGTATAATAGCTTGAAATGATACTTTATTTCAAAGCGGAAAAAATCAGGATTTGCATCGGGGGGGAAACTGTTCAGCATTTTGTTTATTGTATTTGCCATGGCGATGGGGTGAATGGACCAAGCTCTTAATTCGAGATGCACCTATTTATCAATTTTCCGTATGCACAGCCAACACAGAAATACTGAACATTGTCATAGCTTTCTTTAGATTTAATTACCTATGTTCAATGGCTGATATCATTTGTATTTATTTTTTATTTTTTATTTGTGTTTCTTTTTAAGAAATAAGTTTGGTACTCAGTGTCCAATTCCCACCCTAATTTGGAATTATCTACAACCGCAGCGACGGTCAGGAGCAAACCCCACTGCTAATTCAGGGATCTAGATCTAAAAACTTTAGGAATGTATGAGAAAATATTTTCTTAATAAATCTGCCAGCCGTTCCGTTACTCAGGTACTTCTCAAAAACGGTATTCAGTGTTGAAGATCCTCCGCTTACTGCTGATGCCATTACCAAACATTTCAATTCTGTCGGATCAAAACACGTCTCTGTGCATAAAAAAAAAAAAAAAAAAACATTGCAAAAGTAATTGCATAACCCTGGAACACTTTCAGTTTAAATAAAAGACAACCAGCTGAAGGTTTGTCTGTTCTCTATAAATGAAGAACTAATGATGTGTCATACACATTATCGTTTAATGTACAAACAACTTCAATGGCCATCCCTATAAAAAATAGGCAGCAGCTACATTGGTACCAGTTTCTTTTTAGCAGTATACACTCAAATTAACCCATCTGTTTACAAGAGCTTCTCATTCTACAAATCACTACAGATATACAAATCAACCTCTTCTTCAGAAAAAGTTTTTCTTAAGATAGGCAAAGGCATTTCAATTTAAGGCTCCTACAGAGTGGAACGACTTAACTCTGAAATCTAATTTACTTGGTGCGCCTAAAAATGTTCTTGTAGCTTTTCCAAGAATAGACCATACTTGCTGACTGTTGTGTAAAATTAATAATTAACTGACATTCCATAGGTGTGGGTGTCTCTGTCTGAGGTGTTTGTTTTTTGGTGTTTATTTTTGTTTTTCTGTACCGGAATAGCACGTAAATGTGTTTTATTTTTCAGAGCCCCAGAAACAATTAACAGTATAGAAATGTATTTTATGAAACTAAGTGTAGTGTGGTTTGTTAGATTCAGTTCGTTTCAGCCAATTACTGGTGATCTAGCTCAGGGATACACACATCTGATCCTCAAAGTCAGCAATACTGCTGATTTTCTTTTTGGTCCTGATCAGAGAGGAAGAAAGCAATCCAGCAGTACTACTGGCCTCCAGGGCCAGATTTCAGTATCCCTGATCTGGATGAATGTAAATTAGCTAAATAAGATACATAAGGAAAATAACTGGTTATAGAATACTATTTGTGTTTAATTGTGTGTACATCATTGCAGTCTGCTTACAAACAGGCAACAAGTTCTAAACAGGAGATCTTCTGTCACAAATCATTGTCAGATCAGACATGTTGCTTTTACCATGCCAAAAACTACATATCTGTTTCAGGTAGTGAAATAAACAAAAAGTAAACTTTTAAAATGTTCCCTTAGTTCACACCCTGTGAGCAGGAGGTCATTTTGGTACGAAGTTCATTGGTGATCACAAACGTCACAGGCATACATCCGTAGTTGTTTCGGTTCTTGTAGTAATAGAAATGCAAAAAATGGGTTACTGCCATTGCTAATCACATCACAGGACACCCTTTTTTTCTGGTGTACTGTGCAACTCTGCTTTTTCAGATATTGAATTTCCCTCACTAAGCTCTGGGCCTTGTACATTCAAAGGGTTCTGAGCTGTTGTCTATGCAATTGAAATCACAGAGCCACAAGGTTGGTTTTTTACCGGTATGGCAAACATAATTATAGATTTTACTGTTGAGTTGAGAGTATTAGATCGTGTTAATTTCACTGGAAATATGTAAGCTGTAATTACAGACACATTCTGCAGATTTATACATTCACAGTATATAACATGATACAATTTTTGAAAAGGGTCAAACAGCCCTTTGCAGTGTAAAGGTGACCGTATGTGATGTTTTGAGGGTTTATTCTCTTGTGTTATAAGGATGCCTGTGCAGAAATAGTAGGTTTACATGTAATACGAGCCTTTGTTCCATTACAAACTGCTGAAGCCAAATTACGAGTATCTTCCATAATAATATCACAGTTATAAAATTAAATAAAATGGCTCAGTTTGTTAAAGGAATTTGCCAGAAGTTCGGGCTGGGCCCTATCACTGTAGGTTTAAGCCTTAGAAATGTCACCACTAACTATGGCTGGCAGTCCACAATGGTTCAACACAACTGGGCTTGTCCTGAAAGAGGCAGGGAGGGAAGGGTTTAGCATTTGGTCCTCTTAATGAAAACCATGACAGACCATAGAATGCATCTGGAACACTAGAATTTTCTCTTACGGTAATGAACTTACCAAAAGCCCCACAAAGTATGTTTTTAAAGCATTTAGTACCCTTGTAATTTTGAAATGGCTGCGGATAGGCAGGGGCAGTTCCGCAACATCACATGTTTCTCTCTTTTCTAAGGGAAGCCCATTCTGTTGTCGAACCTGACACTTGTAACCTCTTAAATGTCAGTGCAGGGTTGAAGATTGCCATTCTGTGGACTTGAATGGCAGAATAGCAAATCAGTACACAGAACATCTGAGGATCAGAGGAGGAGCAGTGTGGGGTTATCAGAGCACAACCCTGCCTGTTCCCAAGAATTAATGGTCTGCCCTTTTCTTTTTCATAACATTGCCATTTCCACTGAATACATGACTTACAATCCTGGAAGAAAAAAAAAAAGTTAATTATAGCAGCAAAATAATTTATATAGGACATTATGTAACTGCCAATACTGGTGATGAACACATTTTAGAATTAATTGCCTATGTAGGCCTTATTTTCACTTCCACATATCATCATGACACAGTTGCTTCTTTTGCAGTTTTAGCCGGAGTCAGTCAGGTTCAAGCTTGTTATACAGCGGATAAATCCCCCGGAAATGCAGATGCATTTAAGAAAACAATTAGACGTTTTAATCTAAAATTGACCCGCAAATCTTGAGGAGGGGGGGGGGGAATCGGTGACTCACTGAGTCGCTGTGAAATTTCAGTAATTCACTGATACATATCTGCACAGTAAACAAGCGAGAGGGACGGTGTGACATTTAACAGACGAGCGACGCTTTCCGCTGGGACCCAACGGAGAGGGGGGGCTGAGTCACGCGCCGTTTTGGCCCGCGAGCAGTGTTGACATTTCCATTGGAGGAAGCGCATAGCGCGCGTCTGGCTACGCGGCGCACGGCACCAACCGCCACCTGACAACGAAGAGAAAAGTGTTAAAGGTCCTGTGTTTTTTTTTTTTTTGTCTTTTTTTCTTGCGTATAAATTCATTCATTAGGTCACAAGATGTAGATGTATGCAAAGTTTTTCCAAATGTATAAACGTGAAAATAATTAAATGTTACGTTGGTGTGTAAAGCATGGCAGTTTTAAACAGGAGGCATAATATTTTATTTCCCTTCCATGATGACTGATTTTACTGGGTCTTTAATGCCATTCCACCGATGAAGGCAGCATGCCAAAAAATGCCTCAGTTAAACTGAAAAACTGAAATATCTCTTGATCTTTGCACCTTTGAAAATAGAAAATGGTTTGCTACTCCCTTATAATTTCCCTGTAACCCTGTGTTGATGTATTAGAATTGTGTGAGGGCCAAAAGCTGACCCAGATCAAAAAGAGGCCTTTCTGAATCCGTTATGGTATTTAACAGTCCTCTGAGCACAGAGTACATTTAAGCTCAGGTCTTGCCCAATAAGAAGTATTCAGAGATTGCACTGTTCATTGATGGCATGACGTGATAATCTAATTAAATGTTTCTTTTCAGGATAATAAATCAGCAAATTAAAGGCATGCTATTGCGTAAAACGGTGTTAAATTTCACAACTACAGTACCTGCCTTGTCGCGTTTCTGCTTTTAATGTTTCAAGCGTAAAATTAGCTTGGATTCTGGGCTCGTGGCATTCTGAGTGAGGATACACGGTGTACCTTTTTGTAATCAGCCAGTTGCGCGTTCTGAGGAGCAGAAACAGTCATCGTGCCGTGCTACAGCTGTAGGCACGAATGCGACATGCTGTTTCTCACCTGGAAAAACATCACTTCCTGACCTGCCGATGTGTTTCATCAATTCCGAGTGCATAAATATGCGCTGTATATAATATGTGAATGCGTGGAGCGTTGTCCATTGTTTCCAAAAACAATGAATTCCCTTTTAAAAAATTTATTTCGCATTCATTTTTATCTTATCTTCCCCAGGGGATCCACTTGCTAATGTGAACTACCTGTTTCACTACATAGAGCGACTTGCTTCTTCATATGCATTGAAATGTAAATAACAGTAGCTCCTCTAACTTGCTGAAAAATAGTGTTTTAGCTACAGAACTGTACAAATACAGCCACATTTTTTTCCAGATTGCAGTCAGAATGAGAAATGTGTCAAAACTGTCAGAAGTTTGATTGGTACAGCAGTTAAGAATTCTTTGTCTCTAGATTTTCAGAGGAAGTTTTAAGTGAGCAGAAAGGGCATCAGCAATGCACAGCATTGTTATGCAAGTCTGAGGAGGACTATCGATTAGACTTGGCTGTAGAGTATATGAAGAAGTGATGTAAACATTTTCGAATACAATCAGCATGTGCATTCACGAGAAGAAGAGGTGCGACTCATTGGGACCAGTATGATGGATGGTTAATGGTCAATAGTGTTTTAACTGTAGAACCATACAAGTACAGCCACAAGTGTCTTTGGATTTTATAGAATGAGAAATGTGTTGAGAATGTCAGAAGGAGTATTGGTTTGATAGGTGCAGCAGTTAAGACTTGCACAGTTTGCAATATAAGCAAGCACTTAGCTTTAATGAGCAGGAAGTAATTAGGCTCTTGGCTCATTCCCTGCACTTGCCAATCTCACTCTCAGGGAAAAAGAGGTTATCATTTAGGATGTTGTCAAGGTAGATTTTGTATTGCACACTTTTCAAATCAGGATTATTTCACAGCAAACAAACTGCACTAGCGATCTGTAGTTTTACTGTGGTGTGAAAGATTGTTCCTTTTAAGAGTCATAACATCACTGTGAAAGGAGCCTGAACCATTTAGACTGATTATTTTTTTATCAGGAAAAATTTAATCTCACACAAGCATGACTGACTTATTGTAAACCTGACCTCACACAGCGGACAGTTATAGGGATTTGAGTCGCACATTAAATGTCTCTTCAATGAATTACGCGGCAGGTTTTACTCTGCTTTATAATGTGGAGAAAGTGTTTTTCATCTCAATGGCTGATGCTAATCCAGAATGCTGTTGAGTGCTTACTGGGTGTCCCCTGTCTGGCCATTAAGCCTTTGAATATCCATCCAGAGATTTTTAATGGCTGCCAAACCGATTTAGTTATGAATTAAAAATACTGCACATTCCAAATAAATAAATAAATAAATAAACAAACAGCGATAAAATTGCTCAGAGAATTCTGGCCTGGTTTTTGTGTCTGGCCTTATTAATTAACATGCTTGTTTGCACTAAGACACCCTACAGTTTTGATTTCCATCCATGAGCACAGCTCACATTGGTGATTTGCCTTATGATCTATAACTCTTATTGTGCTGTTGCCAGACAGGATACAACAAGGCAAAGGAGTTCTGCCTGTGGCTTGGGTACAGTTCACCTGATTTTGGTTTTTAACAACTTTCTGGGAATGAAAGAAGGCCACGAGGCAGTTTTAAATCTGTAGACAGCATATGTATATATATATATACATATATATATATATATGCTTAGATGTACAGTAATACAGATGCTGTCTGATACAGGATAAGATAATATCCAAATATCCCATATAAATAATAAAGGTGGAATATTCAAAATGCTTAAATAAAAAATGAATATATAGTACAAAAAGTAAAACAGTTTTGCTTTTAATGTCATATTGCAGCCAGTAAAGGCAATTCTGTAGACTCAGCACTGACACTACAAGTCTATTGAGAAAGAAAAGCGGAGATGTTCTGCAGCTTCAGCGATCAATTTTTTTTTTCTTTTTCAAAACCCAGCGTTGTGTAAAATCATAAATTCAATTGAGTTTTATTTGTGTTGTACTTTTTTTTTACAATGGGCACAGAGATCCAAGCCTGAAATCTGTTGCGCCCTCCATACTGCTCTGATGGTTCCAAGGGCTGCCTCTCTTGAACCTAACCTTTTTTTTTATTTATATTTTTTTGAATTTTAGAAAGACTGCAGTATCTCACCGCATTAGAATTTGACACAATAGAAGGTCTGTGTAAGTAGTTGCAAATTTGTATTTTTTTTTTCTATTTGCAGGTGATGACCTGGAAGGGATCATGTCTGAGGTACAGGGGACTGTGGAATTTTCCGTGGAGTTTCACAAGTTCCACAATGTCGATCTCTTCCAGCGAGGGTAAGCCTCCTTCTTTCCTGCCATCCTTTCCATGGGTTCTGCTGTGAGGAAGCATCCTGGGATCCACTGTACTGAAGTCAGTTTTTTTTTCCCTGAAAGGTCACCCACTCTCTGTCCCCTGTGTGCAGAGAGGCAGGGGGGGTGTATGGGTTTGCACTGGGTCTGCCGCACTGCAGACTGACAGCTGATTAACCGGTTCATCAAAGCAGAGGATGTTACACGTGCGGAGAGAAATCAGGCGGGCTGCTCTGTGGCACTCTGCCTGAGAGCCAGGGGAGCGTCCTCTGAGGCGAGCTCAAAGCCAGACGTTTTCATGCGAATGGTTTCCCTTAAAGCCAAAGCCACTCGTGTTTCAGACGGTGTCTGTATCAGTGGTTTCCAGCCAGCACAGGGGGTCTCTGGAACCAGGGACATTAACCGTGGGAAGTCTAGCGAGGTTAAATTATTACTGCGACATTTCAAGTGAATAGGCACCTATCCGCATGCTGCGGGCATGTTGCTTTTGCTCAACGATAAGCCGGACAACACTGTAGGAAGCCACTGTGATCGTTTTATTATGTAAGTAATGTGAAACATTCTAAAGTGCCACGTAGCAACAAATCATGTTCCGCATGTTGTGAAAACAGAAAACAATTTCACCAATCACAAAGTGCTCCTGTGGCTGTGCTCCAAACCCCAGTCCGGGCACATAACAGGCATCTCATGTATTGGCTGATAGCAGCGCTCCCTCAGCAGCGTATTATATATTCGATTTTTAAAATAACTGTTAGCCGTTTTCACAGACCCACCAGCAGGGCACGCACAGTTTTAGTAGCAATAATAAAAAAAACCCTATTAATTATCGAGGAAAGGTCGTTTTTATGCCATATAATACATCTGCTGGAAGATAATGATTAAAAAATGGCATCTGGCTTTTGGCTCTATGAAATGCCAGCTTTACTGAGATTTGATTTTATAAATGGGAGGACTAAACCTTTTTTGCACAAAGTAATCCCCTCTGGTGAGTGCACTAATACACATTTGTTTTGCTCGCAGACGTGATTCTGCTTTTGGGGAGAGAAAGCCCTACGTACACAATGTATTATGCAAAAATATTGTTATGGAAAAATACAGAATAGGAAATGAAAAAATGAAATATACAGGTAAAATGGATAGAAATGCAATGTACCAAGCTACTCAGAGAACAGAGTTTGGGGCTAATGGCTATAAATCAGTGATTAAGTCTACATGGGATGGGAGATGGTGCTAAGCGCATTGCACGCCTTAATGGATGCGGAATCAGATTCAGCTCTATGTAAATTCCAGCTCGATTGATATGTATTGGACACGGCGAGATAGTGTTTTTAAAACACGTGATATTGATGAAGTATTCCGGGGGGGGGGGGGGTGCCAGTACCTTCCCCGATGTCTGTGATTCCTGTAATCTCTCTGGCCGATAGCAGTCTGGCCAAGACGGTGCATCTGGCCGGGGCCATAACTGCATAAGTGCCGCTTACCGCGATAAATCATTCGTTTATTTTAAGCTTCACAAACACTAAGCTTTCCAATCACTTTTAGTCACTTAAAGTGGTTCAGTGCTTACAGGTCAGTGACTCGTTGAAGTCACTGCTTTTGCATCCAAATTCTTCCCATATTCATTTAAATGATTTGTATACTGGAATGGCAAATATTTGCTTTTTATTATTATTTTTTTATAAAGCCCTGTTACTGAGGCATTGCAGGTTTGTATTTGAACGATAATTTTATTATTATGCGCTGGAGTCTGTAATCGGGGAACATAGATGGCCTCCTCCCACTGAGGATAGGGTGGCTATAAAACAAGGTTCATTACTTTTCCCAACTTTACTACACGGTAAAATGTCCAGCATAAATTAAACTCTAACAGAGCTTACATGAGTTCAGTTGGGATCGCATACACTCTCTCAGACTTGATTTGACACTGAACATTGCATTATGTGCCATTTGTAAGCATGGACTGGCTTGCGGTTTCCCTTTGGAGACTCCTGCTGTGGTGCCTTTTGCAATGGCTACAGGTGATACACGTGACAAGGATGCGCTTGTTCATTCCAAATCTGTAGGGAAAATTGGGGAAAACTGTACTTCAAACCGTCACCGCTGACAGTGTTATAAACTCTTGTCTCTTGCTTAGCTGATGTGCCACGATAACTGTACTTACACAAACAGCTGTATTCACTGTTTTATATTTTCTTATTTTGCATTTTTCTTATCTGGAATTATTTTTGTATAGTGAATTATGGGCTTGCATGTCTCAGCCTGTACCCACACTGTCTCGTGAAGATGCAGGAGCTGCTGTTTAAATCTGGGAGGTTCCGTAGACTTTTTGTGCAAAATCGCGTACAGCAGGATTACCACAGTCTTTGGGGACTTACCATCTTTGTGAGTAACTCACTGGGTGTTTCAGCAGTAATCGGTTCATTCTTCACATACTGCAGACTTTTCTTGGAGAGGAAAGTTCTTTAGTTACTGTATTGCCATTTCGTCTGACTTGATTATGGTTCAATTTCAGTTTACAGTTTCAATTTTTTCACATTCTCTGAAAGTAAGCATCACAAGTATTAAAGTGAGCATCAAATGATTTGTGTTTTCCACAGGTTCTATCAGGTCCGCGCTGGATTGAAGGTCTCCCCTCGTGTGCCACACAGATTGATTGTGACAACAGCAGGAAATACAGGTAGGAATGATTTAAAGGACGCACACTACCTTCAGGCCCTGATGTGAATTGTCCAGAGAAAAGTAGGGGTACGATCAATAATGCAGGGCTGACTGAGTCTTTTGTGAGCACTGACAGAGTTTTAGCTATGATTTACAAAGCATTGGTGACATACAAAATGTTCATTTTGTATGCCGTAAAATTATTTTTCAAAATTCTGTGTGGCTGAACCATAATTTTGTGTTGGTAAAAGAAAGTTTTTTACTTTTCCTGAGAATTCCATTTTTTGTAGAGTGACAATCCATGCTTTACACTATGTTCCCCTGGCTCTTCCGGTGAGCTAAAATGAGCTTTTTAAAATGTCAGGCTGTGCCCATGTAATCAATCATGTTCTCATTCCCATGTTCCCTGGCCTCAAGAGCCAGATCACAGCCACATTATTTGCAGCTTTCCTGTAGCATCTCCTCCCTCAATTGATTTCTTAAACTTACAATTACGTTTGACATTTAACTTAATTGTTAGGCAAAGTTAGGGACAAATGTTAATTTAATAGTACATGTATGTGTACATAATCATCTAATTGTATGCTTAAATGGTAATGGCATACTGTGCAAGACTAAACCCAAATTTATATATAGTAATGTATTGTTGCCACACCTTAGACCACTGAAAAACAGATCTACTCGACTTTGTGTGGACTTATGCATTGTTTGCAATTTGGGGACCAAGGGCTGTACAGATTCAGAGGGTTTATGGGGATGGTAGTTTTTGGGACCCAACATAAAAAAGGCAGGGTTTTACAGCATGTCGAAAGCAGTAATCGTTTCTGGACTTTTCTTCTTTGTGCCGTGGGAACTCAGTCAGATTGACTCACATTGAGAGTGTTTTCTGAGCTGTAACAAGTGCGCTGGGATTTTCATCTGAAACATTAAGCGGTTAAGTCAGGGTTTTACACAATTTTACACAATTTGTGGAATTTGGACTGCATTTTGTCACGCCACATGCTCATTGTATTTCCTATATTTATATATGTTCCTTCACTGTAATGACATCTGTTGAGGATGTGTTAAACAGGGCTACTATTACAGATTTAACTAGAGGGTTCCTGTGCCCTAAAATGATAAAGTGTGTTTAAACGCTGTTGTACATGGAATGGTGAGACAGGGTTTGGCACAACGTATTTTACTCTCTCTATATGTGGCTGGTGCAATATACAAATTGTCATAAATTCAGTTAGACAATGGTGGGCCCAAGGGTGTGGTAGTGGCTGAATTTGTCATTGCAGTTTCAGTACACCCATTTCAGTAAGGACAACCCACGTATTTAAATATTTAGATGAATATATGAATACAGTTTGCCACTGAATGGATCTGCTTCAGCTATTAGTGCACACACCAGAACTTGCTTTGCACATTCCATGCACGCTGCTCATTATGGCAACCTAACCAAGTAATTCCATTGACATCAAAATTCCACTTTGACTTTTCACATCCATAATGCAGGTCCTAATAAAATGGCTATCATTGAGGTTATGGACATTAATGTGAACCACTGCTGTGTACAAAAGATTCCACGAAATACTCCAGGCAGCTCCGCCTTGCTGGTCTGAATAGGAGCTTTTATGTATACTGTGATGCAAAGCAAATTTTAAAACTCCATATAATGCTTGGTCAAGGGCCTTTTTGCTTTTCATCTAGACGCAGCATCCATTTACAAAAAGTCATTGGAGGATTTGCACTGGGGAAGTACCAGACTGAGGTCAGATATGCAATTACAGTATTAGAAGATATTTCTGGTGCATAGCCATGTTAGCTGTGTTACATAAAATTACTATTTTAGAACATACAGTAGAAAAAGTGCAGCTCAGGGAAACAGATCTTTAGCTATTTTGATCATGTTTTGGCTCAGTGTTGTAGTGTTTTTTTTTTTTAGCTTGTAAGTGGATTCTTTGACCGCAAATCCATCTGTCATATTCAGGCAATTGTGTTGTCAGAATAAAATGGTGTGTCTTTGGTGAGGCAGTCACAGGAGGGAAAAAAAAACACTCATCTCTCAAACGAATTTGAAAGAGTGATCACACATTAGAAAAACTTTCATGCAAAAAATAAGACAAAATAAATAGTCACAGATCACGTTTCAGATTGCATACACCTTGGTAGCATATTTATTATGCTTTCTCTTAGGAATAGCAAGTAGCCAAGGGCATAATTATATTTTGAATATTGGGGGGTTGAAATGCATAGACCCTGGCAACTGAAACCATATAGGGGTGCCCAGGGGCATACACAGAATTATTTTTAAAGAACAGCAGTGATGTGATCATTTCTGGTAAATTCAAAGGAAAAATACTTCAGACTACTGATCAGTATATCCCACTCACAACATGAAATTCTCCTCTTTATTTTATGAAATCATTTTTCTCATCGTTAAGCTATATTATTTGGTTATTTTGTTATATTGGGGGTTTATAACCCCCCGTCCCCCATAAACTATACCCTTACAAGTAGGTAGTTCATTGTTGTGGTATGTGTACGGTAGAGTAGCAAAATAAAAACACAAACAGTTGATGCCTTGCTTTTCTCATTGTCTGACTGACAGTCATGTGACCACTTATGCAATGGTGGCCTAGCAGCATTTTCGTTTATGTGGCCAATAAAACATTGCGATCAATGCTAAAATATTTAAAGCGTACTGTATCAGCAGGGCAATATCTGATCCATTAAGGGTATACTGTATGTCTCATGCAGAGAGTAATGTTTTTGTGATGCCTAATAAAAGATAAAAGGCTGATAAAATTAATACATGGGGTGAAGGAGTGTTCCGCATTCTTTGCCGAGTGCAGTTGGTTCGTTGTTGAGTCAGCACATAACGCTGAAATGTGACTTTTTACTTAGGGCCATTGGCTGAACCTGCCCATCACTGACGCATCAATAAATTATTATACTGGCACTGACACCTAAAGTGCAGTCTGGAGTTTATTGATCACAGGCATTTAGACAAAGTTGATTCTAATTGAATCCAACATTTAAAAGAGTGCGCGGTCCTGGGTGTCCTTGCTCGTCAGCCAAGAACTGGGCGTCTTCTGAGAAAAACAGACAAACAAAACTGCGACACAACATTGGCTGAACATCAGTGGCTCAGTTAGAGACGCCCATAAACGGCTTTTGGAATTCTGCAGAGATGTGATTTAATGGCATAACAATTAGAATTGAGCTAACAATATCAATAAATAATTATGCTGTATGCTTGATGTGAGCAGGAAATTAAGAGATGCTATTCAGTGCAGCTTCTTTGGTGGTAAAACATCATTATTATGAGCAGCAGCCAGACATAGAGATAAACATTGCTTATAATTACAGATAACATCTTCAACTGCTGTTGCAGCTTGGTACCTTTGGGTTGTGTAACAGGAGTACTGTATATTTCTGTATAAAGATGTGACAATTCACATCAAGACAATGTATGAAATATTTGAACTGGATTTTGCAAACTGTTTTAGTTATTCGTGAAAATGGATGTCTTGCACTGGAGCAATTTGCTTTATGTCAGAATTCTTTGGACTGACGGTTACTAAAAATAACATGACACTGAACATGAACATGATTCTATTGCACGTTATGTATTCAAATTTAGCAATCCTTGACTTGCAAGCACAGGTCTCAGAAGAAATCTGCAGTGCCTCTGTGGAGTGACACTCTTTCCATCCAAATGGCTGTGCGTGGTTCTGCATGCTGAGACGCTCTAGCTCATACAGGCCGGTTCAGAATTGAGCCATCTGAACCTGTTTGCTGGTGCTGTTGTGTGAGACACAGGTGTCTGCACAGATCTGACCCTGACAGTCTCACTGTCAGCATACCTGTCCGCCCCCATTCCTGCATTGCGGCTTTGGCATTCGTGCTTATATGGGCATCAGAATGGGGGGTACACCACTGCTTTCCAGTTCACTGGTAAATACGCTTCTGGAAAAGGAGGTTATTCTCAGTTACATATGCCTCTCAGTGCTTTTGAAGGCAAAGCACCTTTATTTGTGGAACAAGTCAAATTCATGGACTATCATCACCTGAGGCTGAAAGATTTTGTTTGCTGTTGTCAGAATCTTTCTTTTAACTGATTTGAAAAATGGTAGGCCAGACTAGTTCATACTGTATCTGTGTAATAATTATCTGGATATTTAGAATGCATGCACTTCAGACAAATAAGACTTCTCACAAATTACATCAAACTTTTAAGCACCCCCAACAAATGGTCTGATAGAGAAATTAATTTCAGTTAATTTCATTAGTATTTATGTTCTTTTCATTAATGCATTCATGTTCCAGGCTGTGGAGATTTGGGTCTATTTGTAAGCAGATTACCCTCTGTGGAGCAGAGGAATTGTATTTGAAGGCTTAGAAGCAAGTGTCCAAGCTGCTAACATCATCAGAACAATGAATAGTCCCCTCCCACACATGCCCCTTCATTCCACCTGACCTCATTACTGCACTGCATAAATAGACTGTTGCTCCTGATTGCTTGTATCTCACCCCTGTAATACAGTCTGTGGTACGTAATATATAGCATTGTGCAAACAAAGTATTTGTAAATTGTTTGCAATTTTAAGTGATTAAAAAACAATTATTTGCTAATTAATTAGCAGTTAAGCACATTTTCTAGCACCAAACCTCCCTTGCCCCTGCCCCACCTTCTTTCTGGATTGAAATTTAAATGTAAATTAATTCATATATGCAAAATGTAGCTCAATATGCTGTAGGGCTCCTCTTCTTGGTCATGTCCTCACATTCATTTCCATTCCAGGCAAGTGGTACTGTGTTACAGTATGTGCCTGACTGTGTCCTCGGAAGGATAGATTCTTTCTTTTTTCCTTCTAATGTGTAATCATTGATCAGAAACCTCAATTCCCAGAGCACAACACTGTGGTTTTACAGCTGAGAATGAAATATGAATTTTCAGAGCGTGCTTCATTTGACTTCAAGTTTCTGTCTCAGAGAAAAATTGATCTGGAGTAAAAATGAAGATGAATACAGTCTATTGTCAGTTTTAGGGAACATCCTATTTACTCGGAAATACAAAAAGTATTGTTTTATTTTAGTCTGGGTTTAGGCTTAAAAAGAAACCATATATTTCTAGTATTCATTATATATTTTCATGCTTAAAAAAACAAGCATACCATAAATGAACCATGCACGCACGCACACTATGTGGGACAGTATTAGATAGTAAAGATCATTTATTTCTTGAAGGAACATATGTGTGGAACAGATGTTCTCTGTGGATGTGCACACAGATTAGCATAGGGCGCCGCGGTGGTGCAGTTGGTAGCACTGTCACCTCACATCGAATCCAGGTGCTCTGGTTTCCTCCCACAGTCCAAAGACATGCAGGTTAGGCTAACTCGAGAGTCTAAATTGCCTGTAGGTATGAGTGTGTGAATGAATGGTGGTTTGGCAACCTGTCCAGCGTGTATTCCTGCCGCTCGCCCAATGCATGCTGGGATAAGCTCCAGCCCCCCTGCGACCTTCACCAGGAATAAGCGAGTTAGATAATGGATGTATGGACCATTTATTTATTTATTTATTTCTTTCTTTCTAAGAAGCTCTTCTAGATGAGTTCCAATTAAAGAAATTGAAGGCAGTTGTTGTAAAACATATTCTCCACAGGTTGCAATGAAAAATAAGTACCAGTCAGCTCCAGCAGCACAGTAAATAAGATGCCAGCTGAAAATCTCTGTTAAAATATGCAAGTGACAGTGATTATTTACACCTTCATATAGTGCATAATGATTATGCGCTATAAAACATATCATGTACATGAAGTCTGACAATGATTTTTATAAACAGCATTACCTCGTATCTTAGTGTTTGCGTGGTGCCTGACAGTCTATAAGAGCAACATTAACTCCACCATGGTGACTAAATTATGTCTGATCAGGTGAGTCTTTATTTGCCATTGGGAGGTGGTGCCATTTCAATGGTATCTCATTCTGCCACCAGTTATCACATTGAAAAGACAGTTATGGCGTACCGTTCAAATTTTTTCACGTAATCCTCCAGTCCAAAAAGGGTTACCGGGCTCAGTATACTTCAATCAGTGGGCCCAGAGGAAGTGTCAGCAGACACTGTGTGAACTGGCGGTTTGTATCTTTGTGCGTGACGGCACAAAGGTTCTGAGCATCAGAGGGGTTATTTTTTTTCAAAGCTATCTCGAAGCGCACCTGTTGCCAGCCATCCCACTTGTGACACACGGCACATAAAAGCCACACAAATCAGGCCCAGAGCATAATTTGCAAACGAGGGAAACCGTCACATTTTCCCATTAAAGTGATTTGTGCGACATTTCTAAGAAGAGTTGGAGATATGCTTTCTTAATTTCTGATTTGTACTTTGCCCTATCCTCTCTGCTGAAATAAAAAAGTAAAGAAATAAAAAAATTTTGGTCACAAAATAAGGTGATGCTGAAAACGTTCCTTCTCTTTTTTTTCCCTTTAGGCGAATCCAGCTTTAGTTCTCCTGGTGTCCACGATGGCAGCGTTTTCAGCAGGATATTTCAGATCCTGTACCGGAACGAGGAGATAGCGATGAACGACTCGATGAACTTCAAGGTTCACTTGCTGCTCGATGGAGAGAGAGTAAGTCGGGCCAATGAAGCGAGGCCCTCTCGCGCTTTCTGAAAACAGGTTGAATGTCAAGAAGGTTGCGTCTGAGAGCGTTCATGGAGGGGAGACCTGCACAAATCACAAGTCTGTGCCTTCGAGGTCCACGCTTTCTTTCCTCTCAAGGAGCGAACACTTCTTCAGTTTCAGAAAGAATTTCTAAGTCCGCCAATACCACTGATGGGGTCTGTGTACGAGTTCTGAGATGGGCAGGACCCAGAATGCACTCTGAATGTTTTCGCTTGCCACTGATAGATTTATCAGCTGTGAGAGCAATGGCACCGCTGCGAAGATGAGCCAGGGCGCCAGTTTATCTGCATAAAATCTCTCTCCTTCACAAGGTCACTTTTTACTTCTCCACGTGAAAGTTGTTTATAACCTCTAAAGCTTCCACTTCTAATATGTGGCCAGATCATAGAGCGCAAATAAGAATCCATACTGAATATTTATGAAAAACTGTAGCAATGCTCAAGGCTCAAAGATTGTCTGCGTTTGCCTGTGTTTTGCACATTTTGCACTTATCATTGTTATTGTTTATAATACAAAACTGCCTTGTTAACCCTAATAGAACATTGCATGCAAAGCAAATATTTGTTCAATTAATTTTCAACATGATATGCGGCTGAAGTGAAATACATACGTCTTAAGCACTGAGGGTGATAGTTTTATTGCCTGCCTCTTAATTTCAGAAGTGTCACTGTTATTACTGTATTTATATGAGGTTGGGAGGAATTTCAGCTTTGAGGCATATCAGGTATCAGTATCACCCCTCATGGTGAAAGCTCTTCATTAACTTTGGAAGGATTAGCTTCTTTAATGGGAGATAAAGTTCCAAAATACCCCTGGGTTTAATGGGCGAGCAATGTCCGTTTCAACAGAATGTGTCCGTCTCTGTTGACACCATGTGCTTTTGAAGTGCAGCACCTCATAATGAAAACCTGCTTTTGTCAACCCCCTTCTGTTGTTCATTTTCAATTAAAATAGATACAAGAAAATGTAGATTTGGTGAATTTCTCACCCTATTCCAAATGCAAATACCCTTGAATCTTGTGATAAACAGAATAACATTCAGCATGCTTCACTGGGCGCGGGATTATATTTAATGAATTAGTATTGTATAAGTGTTTATTTTTTAATTTTATTGAAAACCACATTCAAATGTAGTTCTTTTTTTGTGTTTTCCATGATATTGTTTGTTTTGTTATTTTTTCAGTTTGTGTCCTCAGTGTCTCCTCTGACACTTATTTTTCAAACACTTCATTTTCTCAGGTCGAAGAAGCCCTGAGTGAAGTGGATTTTCAGCTAAAGCTGGACCTGCACTTCACCGACAGCGAACAGCAGTATGTGACTGTCTACATCCACACCACTTCACTTGTGCATTAATGGTTTAAGTGCTCCACCTCACTATGGTAGCGAACGCGAGGAGAGATTTCTCCTGAGAATCGGTCGGCCTGGACTTTTCCAGTGGTTATGGCCTGTGACAAAGTCAAAGTAGTGCAAACGGAATCATGGACACGCGACAGAGGGAGCGGGGAGGCCGCACTTCTGTGGTGAAACCTCCATGGTGGCGTGCCTGTCTTTAAGCATTCAGTTATCTAATGAAACCAGAAGGGAATGGGTTTCATGGGCTAAGCCAGAGGCCTACCCCCTATGGACAGACCCATAGAATTATTGCATGGAGGAGGACCAAATAATTAGCTTGTGTGCATATTACAAAGCGCACATTGCATATTAGTATAGCTTGAGCTGTCTCATGCTGTAATAATCACTTACAGTGGGCAGGGTCCATTTTTCACATTAAAAAAAGAATACAATCTGAAATGCGTGGCTGAGAAATAATAATACCATTTGAACTCCTCAAAGTTAGAGCTGTATTACAATTAGCACATTTAAATGTGACCCATTTATTTGGAGTCTGTAGGAGAATATGGCCTCCTGGATTTCTGTAACTTACTGTGTAGTGTGAAGGATATGGTGGAGAATTTATTTTTTTTAATTTTATGGTAATTATTTTAAACTGGTATAGGTCCCATAAAATATCCCATTTGCCTGTTTTATCTCAATCTAACATTTTTATTTATGTGATGTGAGCTTGAAGAAGTGGCAGTATTAATTGTGTCTAAATAATAAGTCACTAATCAAACAAGCCAAAGATTAATTTCATATTTTCACATCAATGCATATGTACAGATAAAATAGCATTTGTTTTGTAATGTTTTGGCATTTTTTAAAATCAATACTGAATATTTTGTTGCTAAGAAAGAAGCATTAAAGGACAAATGCTTGCATGTGCATGGGTGTTGACTGTTTGTATGTGTGTATCCGTGTTTGTGTGCAAAAGCTATAATTTGCATTAGCACTGACATTGTAGATAGAAAAGCATTGTACATATTGTAAATCCACCGTTGTGTCATCCAGAGACACGTGTGCCCTTTTTCCATGACCTACCTGTTGAACTGTGGTCTCAATTGAAGGGTTCAAACGAGCATGCTCTTTAAAGTGACTCATCTCCCTCTGTGGTGTGACCCCCAGGCTGAGCGAGATCACCACGGTCCCGCTGATAAGCAGTCGAACGCTGGGCCTCCACTTCCACCCCCGGCGGGGGCTGCACCACCACGTCCCCGTCATGTTTGACTACTTCCACCTCTCTGTCATCTCTGTCTCCATCCATGCCTCACTGGTCGCCTTACATCAGCCATTGATCAGGTAGTGTACCGGTAATGACTGTTATAATGTAATAATGATTGACTTGTCATGTGCGCATCAATGTGTTCTGTTCTTTCCTCATAATTACCTGTATCTAATATGTAACATGGTTCATCCCAGTCCTATAAATACCACACACATTGATGTAATTCATCTTAAGTAATATCACCAAGAGATTCAGGCTTAATTGGAGCCAGTTTATAAAATATTCAAACAAAATAAGGGTGGACTTAAGAAAACTAGAAATTTATCGGCAATTGTACATCAGATAAATTGAAAATAAATGCATGAATGGGTTCCAAAATAAACAATAAACATGATGTAGCATTCCATTGAACTGAAATAGATTTCTCTCAAATTGTTTACCCTCAGATTACACTTTGATCCTGCTGTATTGATTGCATTGAGGGGAAAAGGTTCTCTGCTTGTTACAGCTTCACTCGTTCAGGGAAGGGTTCCTGGCTGGGAAAAGGTTCCCCAGAGAATGGAACCGATCCATCTGCCATGTCGATAGAAAATCTGATGTTCGGAGGTGGATACTGCAAGCCTGTTATCACAGAGGTAAATCATTAACTGCAGCTGAGTTGACCACCTTTGGGTGGGAAAGCATGCAAATAGGAACCACATAAGCGATACAGGAAGTGGAACTGCAGTATCAACTGCTGCCAATTACTCCTGCAACTTTTCTGACACAATCAGTAAAAAAAAAAAAACGATGTCTGAATGTTACTGTGTCTCTGTTAGCGCATAATAGCTCCACCCATTTTTGGGTACATGAAACTTCTTTGTTATCACTTGATTCCTTAATTAATTCTGTTTTTTTCATACTGCTGTTTTACAGTTGAGTCCTTTTAGGATTGAGTCCTTAAAATAAGAAAATACAAGCTCAAACTTAGAGATATGAGAGCCAGACATTTTTACATTACATTACATTGCAGGCATTTAGCAGACGCTCTTATCCAGAGCGACGTACACAACTTTTACATAGCATTTTTACATTGTATCCATTTATACAGCTGGATATATACTGAAGCAATTTCAGTTAAGTACCTTGCTCAAGGGTACAACGGCAGTGTCCTACCCAGGAATCGAACCTACAAACTTTCGGTTACAAGCCCAGTTCCTTACCCACTGTGCTACACTCCGTCCATTTGAGAAAGAAATGTTGAAAAAGGCATATCCATGCTACTAGTTACCATGTATCTCAGAAACACTTCAATGTTTCTGCGTTTGAGAGCCTGCATTCAGGGCTCTATATTCCGGCTGGCGAATGGCATGTTGTCAGCTGTCGCAGTGGCAAAGTGGTATTTTTATCATGGATTTTGATGCGCCTGAGCCAATAGGTCATTTCATGACCCAAAGGAGACTGGGAGGAGAGGTGCTGCTGGGGGTGTGTCAGTCAAGCTAGAGCAGCACACTGCAATTTTGGTGCAGCTCATTGCAATTTTGGTAGCACTCTAGTCTGCAATTTGCACCCTCATTGCCTGCTCAGACCACATCTATGGCGCAGGTCACAGCCCACCGTATGCCATATTCCTAATTTCGGGGCTTTCTCAGGCACTGTGTGCATGATCACACCCTATTCAAAAGCCAATCAATGGTTTTTGTGGATCATATGGTGTCCAATTGGACTTTGATAAAAATCCCACAAGTAGGAAAAATGCATGCTTTGCATTTATTGTTCATTCCTTCTTTTTTTCATTTTTCTTTATTTATAATTTATATTTCTGTATTCGTTTTTGTTTTCAATTGTTTATAGCTGTTCTTATACTGCACTGTGGTACCTGGGGTGCTCTTTTTCATGACTTTTTTTCACACCCGTCTGTAATGGGAAGAATGACAATAAACGCTGCTTGAACAAACTTTTCATTTTAATTAAGTGAATTTAAAATGATAGCTACAGTACTGGCGCAAATTATGAATTGACTACATTCATAAACAGAACAATATTGGGCAGCAATTTCTCTTTTTGGCATAATAAATATGGTATGTAATAAATGTAATATCAACATAAAATGAAAATGAAGAAAAATTAGCATTTGTGTTAAACAAGTAATAATCATTACACCTTCCATTGTGTATAAGTTGGAAATTTTATATTTAGCTTGAATATATTTTTTGTCAAGTATTTTTCTGCATACAATGACAATATTCCTATCAAGATAGAAGACCATTTTTTGGCTTGTATACTTTTTTCATGAGTGATGATCACAATGTCATTACCACTCATGCTGTAAAATACGTTTTACAGACAAAAATGGCTCACAGAAAAGTTTTAAAGGAACTGAACTGCAGAATGTTTTCATAATTTGAGCCAGTATTGTATATGCAACCTACATTCATTAACTGCATTCCTTATCTCCTTCCAAGCTAATTTAACATCATCTGGTAGCGTTTAATATCAAAAAGTTTAATAAACAACAAGCCATATTATTGTTTTGTCTTAACCCAAAAATGAAGTTCATATGTGGGTCATGTTGTCCATGGAGACAAAATAATAATATGCGAGTGGCAACTTCCCTCCCTGAAGGCTTACACCTTTTTTACCATCGCTCAGTTGAATTAATTATGGAATCGCACATTATCTTTTTTTTATTTTTATTTGAGCAACAGTCCATTGCGAGTCATTTTACTGCTGTGAATGAGATCACTGGCATTATTATGATCTTCTCTGGTTTTATTGTGTTTAATAAAACTTCATGATACTGTTGTCATAGCATAGAATGTTTAAGCTATTTAGCTACATGTTTAATGGGAAATTAAAACTGGCCACACATCTTAACTGTTTTATTAAAATTTTGATGGAAGAAAATTCTAACACATCCGAATGAATTTCTCTTATGAAATTCTTTCAAACTCAATTTTTGAAAAACTGACAGCCTAACTTCCAGCGCCTCCCATAAAAGAAAGAAGTCTTGGTAGAAACGTAGATTTAGTATTTCCTAATCCCTGTCTTCTGGTAGACTATGGAAATTGGCAGTATACCCTGCACAAATCGCAGAACTCCTACAGGAAATGAAAAATGTCATTTGATTGGCTATGAATGAATCCAGCTGCAGCACATTCGCTGATAACATTTTCCCCCGTGCCATGCACTTTGAGCTGTGCACTCTTCAGCTCTGGTCATTAAAATAACAACATTCAACAGCCACGCCCAGGGTGCCCACTCTCTGCGCCATTAATTAGCACATGCACAGTGCGACATTGATTTCAGAAAATGAGTCTAACTCAAACCCCTCAGACTTAAATTAAAAACCCTGTTGGGATTCTGGAATGACCTTTTCCTGTATATTTCCCATGGGTCTGGTTTCCATTTCTGAAGCACAGAGGTCCTGTTTTCTCAGTGTACAGGCTTTCACCATCGAGGTTTACCTTCGTTTGGTCCGGAACCTTTCTGAATGGGGAATGCGTGCAATTGTGCATTTCTCAGTGGAACAAAAGGACAAGATGTTGACTTCTAATCATAACCCCTTTCTCTCAACTTTCCTGACCACCTGTGCCCACTACACAAGATGCTGGTGTTCCTTCAGAGCAGAATAATTAACGACAGTATTGCATTCTGGTGATCGACAGAATCTTAATCTACTATGTCTAGTATGTGCATTAGCGCTGTGTTCACTATTCAGTTTGCGGCCTGCAGTTTCTCACTGTGCAATTGTCCAGTAGGGAGCCTTTTATGAGTGCCGTCGGACAAATGTAAATCTTGGAGTCGATTGATCTAATTTATGGCCTCGATCCATTACCCCGGAGGACTCAGGAGATTTAGACCTGGGAGGAATAGAACAAGGAGTGTGAGGCGCTGTATGTCACTGGAAACAAGGAGTGTCATCAGTCAGGTCCTGGAACTGCAGCGTAGCATCTAAGACGATAAATTACGCTGCCCCCTACTGTTACTAATTCAGCGGTCCTCTCGTGCGATTCACTGCTTACAAAACCAAAACTGACTGACAATTTTAGGAAACACCAAATGAATTTCCCAAATTATAGAACGATTCCGTGCCTTGCAGGAAGTTGTCATGGTTCAAACCTTCTTGCTCCTTTTAATGGGCGCCGAGCCATTTGGAATGCAGAGGTTCAGTGTGGTTACATTTTAGTTAAACCTGAAGCAATACTGTGTGGCAGAAAAGGGACTCAGGGAGAATGTGGGAATATTTTGGGATATGTTTAATTAATTTGTGTTAAGCACTGTACAAACAAATAGTTTCATGTCGCGATTGCTGTCACTTATTTAAAAAACAGTGGAATTTGCTATTTCTACATTTATTGTACACAGTTAAGTACACAGTTCGGGACTGAATTCATTCATAAAAGTGGAATATACCACACAATGCTGAAATAAAATGTATTATCAAAATCAGAAAATATATTGCAATTCTTCATAATGTATGAGCAAATGTATTTACATTTTGCTATTCATTTTTAAATACAAGCATGTGATATCAAAATATTTGATACATTTAAAAATATTTTGCTGTATATTCCAATATTACAGGAATATGTTTGTATACCTGCTGTTTGAGTATTATTTTTTCTGTCACGCCACTCTTTTTCCTCGTGGAGGTTAGGATGTTGCCACCTGTAAATCGTTATAGGAGCTGCTGCACAGAGCTTCTGCCTCTCCTTCTGTAGACCCCTCCTCCACCGCCACCACCATCACCCTTCCAGTGCTCTAACACCCACCCCCTGTGGGGTCCTTTAATAAGTAACCCGTTAAGAAGCGCAAGGGGGCCTTCTTTTGATCACAGTAATGAGTTCTGGTTTACCGCCACGTGCCTGCAGGTGGAATTTGTACAGCGAAGCCCCGCTGCTTCCGCCATTATTTATTTAAGAGCTCTATCCCGACCAGGAGCGGTTTCAGCACTTTTTCACTTTATAGCAAATCGTTTGACAGGCTTGTTTTTTCTTTCTTTCTTTCTTTCTTTCTTTGCTCAATCTTTCTTCTTTTTAAATAAGGAAATCACTTTAATTGCTTTTTTACCAGAGCATTAATTCCAACAGTATCAGCTGAATTCCAGCACAACTCTGTGTGCACAGATAATAACGAAAAGGCAGGCAATTTTTAAAAATAGAATTAAGTTGGGATGGAAAGAGCTCGCTGTGAAATTTACACGTTGAGTTGCCATTTGAACTAACTGCTTCATGTTTTAGAACCTTTTAGGGTCACTTGAGAGCGAGGAAACAAACTAGACACGAACATGTTAAGCAGGTTAATTTTTCTCTGGCTTGCAGTGGTCTGAGTACGGTCCAAAGCAACCAGCAGAGTTATGGTGTTCACCTCAAACAGATTCATGCTGGAACATGGTACTTTTCTCGAGTATGTGGAATGAGCGACTCTGTCTCTATTATCAGCATCAGGATCACTCTTTTAACATGCCATTATACCATTTTTCTGGATTCCATGCTGCTTCACAGCTGCTTTCCAGCAGAATTATCCCTGAACCCTGTCGGTTTAGGGGCAGGAGGAACATGTGAGCTCCAGGACATGCTGCCATATCCCATGGTGCATTGCAGTGCCCTGTAAGGGGATTAATCTACCAGTCGCCCAATATTCCCAAAGAACTGCACGCAATCCAGCAATTGCATGCAATCCAAGTAGTGCACGCAATCCAGTTATTGCATGTAATCCTTATACAGCAAAAGGACAGCTAATGTGCTGCAGATATTCATGTCTTTTCTAGGTAAATTCAGGTTAATTAGGAAACAGTTGTTCTTCATGTTGCCTTTAACAGTTCTAAAGAGTGCCCATAACACGTATCCTTGTCATACATAAACAATATGACTACCTAATAACATAACATCCACATTAGGCTATGAAATATATCATTATAATGCAATACTTAGGATGTAATGGAACAATAATGTAATATTTCTTTTCTAGACAAAATCAAAAGGCACAAGTCCTCTCAGAATCAGTTTTCCATGTGCTGGTTAACAATATGTTAGGTTATTACTATGATTATGGTGTATTACTGTGTGTAGCACTTATTGAGGTCTTCTGACTGCTAGATAAGACCCAATTAAAATATTGCAATCCTATTGCAATACAGCGCTGACTGTAGTAAGCACCATGTTTGAAGTCAACTATAATTCAGAATTTGTTTTATAAATTGTTTAATGCTATACATTTAACACAGAATTAAACCAATGCATCATACATTTGGAGGAAAACAATTGTAGTCATTGAGGCATTAACATTGAAGGAACCTCTCTTTTTGGATAATAACAGGTTTAGGGAAAAAATGTGCATTTCTTAACCTCCACTCACATTAACAGCACCGTGGCCTTCTATAAACTGAGGAAAAAAGAATGAAAGTTAACGTACAGATGTTCCTTCCTGGATCGGGCTTACAGAAAAGCAACAATTACAGAGCACACGTACACTTGATGATAGGGAGAGATTTTACAACCTTAGAGAAAATTACAGTACATACAAAAATGCAAACATTACATGAGAATGTCAGTCCGCAGGGACGTTCAAAAGCTGAAAGAAAAAACTTTACAGGTATGAACAAACATATTTTCTTATGCACACCTAGTAACTGGTGTCCCATCTGTCAATTGGGACCCACTAATACCATCCTGTTCGGAGTTTACAAATTTAAAAAAAAAACGCTTTCCACCCCTTGATTAATCTGTGTGCTGACTTTATTGCCATGTATCTTTAAGTCAGGTCTCCATCTGATACAGTACACAACACAAAAACAACTGGGTTTTCAGCTGTCTCACTGTATTTGTGTTATATGCGTCTTTCTGAGTGTAGTGTGTCCAGGTCAATCACAGTAGCAGGATGATATGTGCTTAGAGAGCCATCTGCTGGACAGACAATTGAGATGAACCCCTTGTCTGTTGCATTTTATTTATTAATTTCTATATTTACTTTCAATACACTGTAAATACACTTCTGTCAAATGAACATCTGAAAAAAGAATCTAAGAGGAAAGCCCCATAAAATTAATTGCAACTCAAAAGGAAAAAATCACAAGGATGGTTATATTTTACTGCTTAAGACAAGCTGTGCTTATTGGGTAATTCCATCCTGTCCACCATGTGATCCTAATTTACTCACTGAATTTTCAGCAGTTCTCTCTCGTATTCTGACGCTCCCTGAAGTGACTTCCTCAGACATGTGACTTCAATGAAAAAGTCACTCAGAGGTAGCTGCAGGCAGTACTGCAGAAATGGTTTGAAATGGAAATTCTATTCAGATTGTGTTTTACAAGTGTGTGAAAAGAGAGAGAAATATTCTGTTGAGTTGTCATATTTCTTCCACTACAGGAATTTGAAAAGTAGGGCATATTTCACACGAACACACACACACACACACACACACACATTTGGGCATGAACTTGCATGCACACACACAAGCACCCGCACACCCGTGCGCATACACACTCACACACAGTACTAGCTAGGTTTGGTAAAATAGGACATGTTAGGGCCTTGAAAACTGTGCACTCTGTGACTTCATTTCCCCAGGGTAGCTTCTATGTCCCGTCTGAAAACTGCCTGCAGAGGGCGCACATGTGGCACCGGAGACTCTGTCGCCTCCTGCTGGCAGCACACAGAGGCCTACGCACATACTACGTAATGCTGATGAAGGAGATCCCAGAGCTTACACAGGTGGAGATAGGTAAGGGTCTCACCCACACACACACACACACACACATATATATATATATATTTTTTTTTTCAGTTCATTCAAGCTGTCTGAGTAATAATAATAATAAGTATCTCTAATTTTTACTTTTATGTTCAAATATTTGGTGAAAACCTGCAAACAAAATACATATATATATGTACCCTCAAAGATGCCTGTTTTCTTCAAAATAAGATGTTGATGAAGCTTTGTTTAAACTGGGTGACAGCTAATTAATTTGACAGTAAAACACTGCATTAAAAGGGTTTTACTGACAGCGTAGCAGAAATCTGCTTAGACAGAATGTGGTCTAGCCACGATGTGCTGGATATACTGTGTGGTGCCAACTGGCTTTTGGCTGGACCCCAGTATGTGGTGGTGGAAAATTGGGATTTTGCTAACATGCGGGTGGAACTGATCTAATGTGAGAAGGATCAGCTACACAATATCATTAGATGTCTAAGTCTGTTCTCCATTTTTATTAAAATGAAAGGAAGCTGTGAAGATATTCCATAAAATTATATTTATATGCTGGGAAATTCACGGTTAACTGTCTGTAACCCAAAGGCTTACCATCTCAGACAGTTTCTGGGGAGATACTTCCCCTGAACATTCCTTTCTCATCCACTGCTTTTATACATGTTCTCGTCACGTATCTGGTTACATGGTTGATTTCTTTTCTCAACAGATGAGCTGCCAATCGAGGAGATGCTAAATCAGCTGTCAATTGAGCTACAGGTTAGTTCGCAGTTCAGATGGCTAGTCAGTTATTAGCTTGTGTCAACAGCCTTGAAGACCAGTGCTTCACATCTGTGGACCTGTCCTTTGTGTGCCACCTTTTTGTGCGTCTCTGTGGGTCATGCTCTCATTTAAGCCCTTTCATTCATCAGTGCTCATAGAATGCTCACACAATGCTCATTTTTATGTCATTTTCAGTAGCCTGCCATTT
The DNA here is from genome assembly GCF_018555375.3 of Anguilla rostrata. Taxonomy (NCBI): domain Eukaryota; kingdom Metazoa; phylum Chordata; class Actinopteri; order Anguilliformes; family Anguillidae; genus Anguilla; species Anguilla rostrata. The sequence continues at coordinate 39,725,944 of NC_057940.1, read as the reverse complement.
GCTTTTGAACTATTGAAAGCCATCTATTAAGCTGAAATAATTGGTTCAAAATGTCACATCTGTGACAACCCTGAAGAAAAACTGCCATGACGTGACCCTCGCATTAAAAAATCAATGTGAGGGTCATGTCATGGCAGTTCCTCACTGTGTCACTGTTTCTGAACTGCTCTACTATTCATTTGCTGAATTTCCTGGAACTCCCCCCGGGTAAGTTTGGAAGACTCATATTCCAGAAAATCTTTGAAGTCTTTGTGCAGTGTGGTGTGGAACAGCCCAGGGCATTGCGGCTACAGGGCTGTGCTTACAGAGTTAGGGTCTGAAGTACAGTTTGGGGAAAGGTATCACGGTGTTTCCTGACTTACTAAATCATCTGTCGAGAAGCGAAAGCCCAAATAAATCCCTCTGCATCCTGAGGGCCTTCAGCAATGGCACCTGGCATCTTGAAACAAACATGTTTTTACAACGCAGGTATGACCATTTCTGTTTGGGAGAGTCCCTCTCTTCATTTAACCCAAAAATGTGTGTTGTTTTTTTGATGATTTTAGATGGGGTGAAAAGATTAAACTTCAGGGGTGGCAACCCTAGTAGGCACTACAGAAAACCCTATAGTGCTTTAAAGAACACCTTGCAGCTCATCTGTGGTGGTCTGGGTGAATGCTAAAGTATATACCCATTAGGAACTACAGGCACATGTGAGTGCTCTTAGAAGTCCACTTCCTTGGTACCCTTGGTTCCCCATTATCTGCTGGTGTTTCCTGCTCAGTTTAGGATTCTCGGAGATGTGAGTGGTACAGGTGTGACGGAGGTTACCCTCGCACAGGTTTAGCATGCACCTTCCCAAATGGACAAAGGAAGCTGTCAATTGACAGGCCTGGATTTATTGGATTTAGGGCTGGGCCTACTTTTTTCTAATAAAAAGTTGCAATGCTTGCATTATTGCTATTTACCCATTTAACCCTCCTGTTATGTTGCGGGTCAAATTGACCCTTTTTAAAGTTTGAAAATCTAGGAAAAATACTTAAAATTATTTTTTCAGTATGAAACTTCTTCTACTGGCCTTAATTAGTGTAATCAACATTTTAAATGAAAATGGTTCATTTCATGTATTTGCAAACCCCCCCCTGTATGGGGATTGACCCGGGAACATTTTTGCTGTACCTAAAAAATGAACAGAACAGGAGGGTTAAAGCTGTAATTACAGAGCTTAGAAATCTAACGGACACATTACACTAAACCATAGTGCATGTTATGTAATCAATAACAGCCGGCCCAGCGCTTAGTCTGAATCGTGTTGAATCTCTTGAATGCTTTTCTGCGCAGCTGCAGAGCGGCCAGGAGAAGGTGGCGGAGCAGATCAGCAGAGACCTGACCCAGCTGTGCGCTCAGCTCTCCTCCCTGTGGGCCCAGTTCCTGGAGGCGGCGGTGCTGCGGGCCGAGGTCCTGTCCTACCTGGCTCAGGAGCACCACACCCTAAGGGTGAGCCCGGAGAACGCTCCGCAGACCCCGTCCCGGTGCTGTGTCTCCCGTGTCACGGGCCCGGTGTTAGCAGGCTCGCTGTTTTGTAATGGAGAATGTACAGTAGGTGGCGCTTTAGGCTAAAATGACATGTTTGCGGTTACCAACTCCATCCACATCAACTGATTTCTATCCTATAATGATGGTGTTTAACGCAAGGGAAGCACTTTTAATTTAAGCACTTGTGTTCATGTGTCAGAAATCATTAAAACTCTTGTTTATGCATTATTATATTATATTATATTATATTATATTATATTATATTATATTATATTATATTATATTATATTATATTATATTATATTGTGGGCAGCAGCCCTTGCAGGGCAGGGCGTAATTGGCCATAGCATCACTGTGGGAGTGAGGGCTTCAGCTGACAGGGTATGCTCTGCCTAGCCATGAGGGCAAATCCTCTGGGAAAAGGATTTCTGCAATGCGCATAGTTATCCAATGCAATAACTGTGTAGCTCAGTTTGTGGCCTGCAGAGGATGTTGCTGTGAGGGGATGGATCTACAAGAGTGACAATTCCAGTTTGCAAGAAAAATAAATATTTACATGTAAAGATAAACAAAAAGGAAATTATCAGCTACATTTGTATGCTTCTGCTCACCAGATGACTAATTCATTCCATTATAATTAAGTTTGCTTTTAATAATTGCTGTCATACATTTAATCCATCAAATTAAAGTCAAGTCAAAAAGACTGTGCTTTTAGGGTCTGTGCAAGGATTCAGAAGACTGCATTTGTGATGCACTGCCTGAAAATAAATGGACCGTCTCACAAGAGAGTTTGCCACCAGGATGTGTTTGTGTAATTCAGTTTGAATTAAATCTGCCTGCTGCCAAATGCATTCCATTATGCAATTAGGAAAGATAACAAGCTCTCCAAAGATATTTGGTTTCCATTCAAGCAATCAACTAAAACAAAGAGTTTCATATAAGCACAGTGTGCAATGAGTCCACTGAATATAAAGTAAAGATTTTATGCATGCATGTATTTGGCTAATTAACACTGTGAGAGTAATGATCAATTTCTGTGTTCTCATTGCAGGTCAGGCGGTTTTCAGAAGCTTACTTTTTCACAGAACATGCCAAAGATTCATCTTTGACTTTTCAGGAAGAACTGTAAGTATCTAGTTTCCCCCTTATAGGAGCAGTTGTATACTATTCATTTTTGTTTCCTGTAACATGGTGCAGCATCATTGAAACTGAGTGTGTTGTTTTTTCAAAGTGCAACAGTAGAAAAATGGGGAATGGAGCAGTTTTTGATCTTAGGCAAAAGCAGTGTTTTGAAACATTTTGAAAGGTGCTGATGAAGTCCATAGTGATGGGTGAGGCTCTATCTCTGAGCTGCCACATCCTCAAAAATGCTGTGGAAAATATTTTATATTTTTGTATTTTTATTCCTTCTGGTGCATTGCAGACAGGTTGAGCATGAATATTGTGATTGACTGCTCCTGAAACTCCTTTCTGTGCAGGATTACCAGACATGGGCAGATTGCTCAGGAGGTCCGCAATTCGGACTACCTGACCGGGATGCCACCCCTGCCCGTTGAGTGCCTAGATATTGATGGGGACTGGAGTAGTCTCCCTATCATCTTTGAGGACAGATATGTTGAGTTCCCTTATGCGGGTCAGTATTTTTACAAATTATTTATTTAATATCTTCCAACAAATCCCAGGAATTTCATTTATGTCTGCCTATTTATTGTTCATTTTTTCCAATCCTAGGTCAGAATTCAGATAGCATATCATCATGTGTGTCACATGTGCCAACTCCCCCTGCCCTCACCAGTGAAAACCCTTCCTCTGGTTCACCTGCCACTGCTGCCAACACTACCACTGTGGGGCACCCACAGGACTCGCACTCACTAGCAATAAACCAGGGTCTGCCCATGGCTGAAGACTGTACAGACCTGCCTACTTATGTCTCTTTAATAAGAGAGCAGGGGGAAAGCAATAATCGCTGTGGGGACGTTGACCCGTCTGAGGATACGAACGATTCTCACGGTGAGGATTCTGAAGAAGAAAACCCCACAGAGCCCAGCATAGCTGAGTCTGAGGAAAGCTGTAGCACGGGTGTGAAATACATCGAAGTCATGCCCAGCAGCTCCGACCCTTACAGGGGAGACGTTGTGCGGATAGTGTCTTCAAACAGCGACCTGGATGCCGACTTTCACAACTCTGATGCTGAAGGCTCACCTCGTCTTCGCGATTCAGAGAAGAACCAATCAGAGAGCAACGGAGCAAAGGTCCATGGGAGCGACATGGGGACGAGCAGGGATGGTGTTACGCGTGGGGAGATTTCGACGGACTGCGGAAACGAGGACATCCTGCTGACCAGTCTGTCCACCTCTGACTACTCTTCGCTGGAACAGCAGACGGGCGTGCGCGCGGGAGCCATCTCTCGCCGGGAGGACCTCTTCCTCCGGGCCGAGCGCGGGCACAGCGGCGGTCGAGGAGGCCTCAAAGCCATAAAGAGGTCCTCCTCGGTCATCTCAGACTCGGGCATCGAGAGCGAGCCCAGCTCGGCGGCTTGGCCAGAGGTACGATCCCGGCCGCTGGACTTCTCCAGTGAGCGGGACATCCTGCAGAACCTGGTGAGGAGGCATGCGGCCCACCGCAACTCCCTGGAGGGCTTCCAGATGGAGAGTAACGCCAGCTTGCCCAGTGGGATCCAGGCCTCCCTCACCTCCATCAGCTCCCTGCCCTACGAGGAAGAGGACCAGGAGGTGGAGCTCAGCAAGCTCACCAAGTCTGTTTCCGCCCCGCAGATCAGCAGCCCAGAGGACACAGAGGAAGACCAGGAGCCTTCTAACCAAGACCCAGACACAGGGAGCGAGGGAACCAGTGGCTCAGAGCAGGATGAGGCCTGTGCTGATAGCAAGCACTTTGATCCATGCAAAGGGACAAACTCTCCTGTGGACGACACAATGGACAGTGCCATGTTTGATTGGGGAACACCTCCAGTCATGCCAGAAACTATGCCCTCCATGGAGGACAATGATAGTTCAAAAGTTCCAGATGACCCTGGGAAACCAGACCTTCCAGAGACCATAGACATTGAGGGCGTAAAATCAGTTTTAAGTAGAGTACCAGAAGTATTACTATTTCAGCAGTATGTTAAGGAACAAGGTTTTGAGGACTCTGCCTTTTCCAGACCTGTTGAGAGTACATCTGACAGTCACAACAGTAGTGTGGAGGAACTGGAAGGTCCGGAGCAATTTGAACTGGATGTGGATGCTTGCGTCTGTGAAACTCCTTTCTGCGAGCACAAAAAATGCCTGATCAGTAAAAACATGGGAGGATTTGGTATTGATTCAGTCAATGAGGATGACCAAAGTTTCCATCAAATTCAGCTGGATGACAAGGAGCAACGGCTGTTGGATCAATTGCAACCACCAATCCAACTGCTGGACTCCGCACAAGAAGATGGCGGTTGCCAGGTTGGTGGTCTGGCTCAGGGAAAAGTGCACACTCTCTTTGAGGCTGAAGGCAAACCGACAAAGATGGCCACTTCAGGCCTGGCCTTTGTGAACAAAAAGGTGGTGGAGGTGGTGAACCTGTCGGTGTCCTGTGCTCCCACGTGCCTGCCTTTCTCCTCTGCTCTCCGGGACTCTCCCTCTGTCACGGGAATCTCCACCCGTCCAGCTACATCCCCCATCACCAGGCAGCCGCTGGGTTCTTTTGGGCTCACCGCCTCTTCGTCCTTCTGCTCCGATGATGAGACCAATGAGAGAATGCTCAAGTGAGTGCCCATCCAAGTGCTGGGGAGGGGCAGAGCAGGCATGATCAGAACTCATGAGAGAAAAGTGTGTGATTCATCAACAAGCCATTATCAAAGCAAAGGCATTCAATCAGGCATAACCAAATGTAGCAGTGATAGCAGCGTACTGGTATAATTGCATATTAACCATTAAATATGAATTAAATGAACAATGTTTGCATTAGACAATATTATGGCTTGGCTGCTTCCTGGAGCTCATACCTGTAGCAATGTCCTCGTAACGCACCCACCCTTCACGCACTGTTACCCTGCGCTCCTCCCGTTCCCAGTTTCTACAAGATGAAAGAGGAGCTGATGGTCCACCTCAGCTTTCAGGCCTCGCTGTACAGCAGTCTTCCTCAGCTGGCCTCCGACCTGCCCTACTTCCTGCCCGAGGAGGACGAGGAGGAGTTTGACGACGGGATCCACCTGGTGGTCTGCGTACATGGCCTTGATGGTGAGAGCGCCATGTTCACAGAACAGCCATTTTCAGAAAAGTACAAAAGCTCTGCTACACTAGCCACAAGGAATGCCACATTTAGTTAAGTGTACTTTTGCCTACTAGACACCTGTTTAAAAAAATAGAAAACTTACTGACAATGCAATAAAAAACAAAACATGCATATAGAGGGAAGAAAGCATACAGCATTATAAGGCACTGCCTTTGATGTATGATAGATTTGCCTGGACACCTAATATCACAGTACATATACACGAGAATGCAGGGGAAGACAACACAAAAGAAGAACTGCACATTCTGGCATGTTCAAAATGTACATGCATATTTTTTAAAGGGGAGAGGAAGGGCCACCCTCCTTTCATATGTTTCATATCAGAGAGGGTAACCGATAGGGAGGGAGTGATAGGTCAGAAGGTGTTGTGGCAGAGATCAAACCTCTGCTCATGCAAGGGAATTTGAAGATAGCTCACACCTTACAGACTGTGCCACGTCTTGCAAAAATGTACATACATAGTAAATACAAGGTGATTGTGTCCTGATTTCAGTCTTTAAATAAAAAAGAGAGTTGTGTGTAGAACAAAAGAATGCCATAGTTGCATTTGTTACAAAAATAAACCAATCAAATTTGATGTATGTGGTACTGTATGTGTATTAATAGTACACTTTATTTTAAGGTTAATAAGTTCATTGTCACTGAAATATTCAGCAAACATTATTAACAAGGTTGATGCCTACTAAACTAAGGGATCACATGAATTCATCTCAGTACACACAAACCATTAAAATGGAAATGTAATTACCTGTTTACATCTTCTTTTCAAGCTTTACAGAAAAAAACACATTAGATGATTTTGTAGTTATGTTTTCTTACCTATTTACCCTGAGAAGTATAAATTAGATGACCAAATTTCACGCTGTCAAACTTTCTGTTTTTGAGCAGTGGATTTGTTTAAAGAAATATGCATGATTTGTCATCTTATTTGTTTCTTAGTATTACTATTTAAAAGATAATGCTGTGTTCTCTGATTTCCCCCAGGAAACAGTGCAGATTTACGGCTGGTGAAAACCTTCATTGAGTTGGGACTACCCGGATCTAGACTGGACTTTCTCATGTCTGAGCGAAATCAGGTGCGGTGCATCCAATTTACTAAGTGTACATTCTCAGTGTACATTCATTTAAAAAAATTATTTTTACACCTTTCACTCATTGCCACTCAGTCAAGGTTATGTGAGTACAAGGCACAATGGTCAGGGGCAGTAGAATGATTGGCTTGAATGAATGGATTTGTAGAATGAGAGCACATAACTAATTAAAATGTAGCCTACTTGTAAGAATAAGATATTTCCTGCACAATATTATTTTTACGATCAGGCAAATTAATTTAATTTTATTAGTAGAGAGTGTTCAAATGAATAGAACAGAGAGAATGTAATGGGAATTTGTGTCACGAAAATGTATTCATGCTGCAACTTTGGCTTTTAACATAGTTTCTACCAAAACACAGTACTTCAAGTGCCGCACAGTGAAGCAATAATTCATGGTGCATTTTTAGAATGTCTAGTGAAGCATATAATGGTGAATTTTCTGAGATGTATTGAATAAATACACTTCTTGTTTAGCATTGAAGAAAATCCATTCACATTTTTAAAGTGCTCAAACCAGCCTTGTCAGTTCACATTGATGCTGTTGGCTGACTCACATTGACGAGTCTTCAGTGGCTTCGGTAAGACCATAATGCAGTTATACCAGGAAGTAGTCTTCCTGCAGAAAGAATCTGCAGGAAAAGACAATTTTTTTTTTTTAGTTGCTATGCTGTAGACAGACACTTATTTCATGTTTACCTAAACATTTTTTTATGCACAGCCACATGATATTTGGAACGCTAGCAAGAGGGTACAGAGATTTGAAAAGAAGATGCATTTTATTAGTTTGTTTATTATTCTGAAAAGAATGAGAAAAACACAGCACAGCATTGATGGATATGGTACAGTGTGTGACTGTATTAAGTGTATTCTATATTTTAAGGTCAAAAACAGGAAAACATTTACACAGCATGAATAGATTGTGCATTTGTAGTTTCATGTTTTGGCTGAGCTGAAACGCATTCTTAGAAATGGAGTACTGTGTATTTACGTAACAACATCTGCAATTTATTCATACATCAAGTGCTTTGCATAGCACTTAAATATGCACCCCGTCGTGAGCACTTGTAAGTTGTGTGCTGACAAATAATGCAAAAACTAAGCAGGCTAAACTTACGTTTTTTTGAAAGCTAAATTTTTGGCTAATGAAAACCTCTGTAATATTACATTCCTATATGTGCAGTAATAGGAATTAGATTCCTCACATTAGTATATACGGAAGCATGCGAGAAACAGTGCAGTGCGTATTATGTTGATATTATCCATCGCGTATACAGATGGAGTGTGGACATGTAGGAACGGCTTGTAACCAAGTCGCGGTGATCCGTAAGGACACTGCCATTGTACTGAGCAAGTACTAACTGTTGCTTCAGTAATACCAGCTGATAAATGATACAATGAAAATCTGTAAAGTTGTAAGTCGCTCGATAAGACCCTAAACCTGTAATGTAAGTAAGATAATCATAACAGAACTATGTGCAGTATAGTTTTCTAGATCATACCTGGAGAACATTAGAAGAGGGTTTTTGCATAACATCCTTAATTAATTACTATGCTACTAATTTCTCCTACTAAAGATTTATCTGAGATCAACAAATAATTTGAGTCATACTCTTTTTTCTCATGTCCTACAGACTGACACCTTTGCAGATTTTGACACAATGACAGACAGACTGCTCGACGAAATCATCCAGCACATCCAGCTCTACAACCTGACCATAGGTAGAATAAGGTTAGAGAATTACTTTACTATGCAATTTCTTGGATTTGGTGGAAAATTCTGTCATCATCCAAAGTTTGAATATCTGACATTATCCCAATCTCAATGATTATCATTCAGTTGAGCAATGAATTCACTTGAACAGACGCAACTAAAACTAAAATGTAGTTGCCTTTTATCGGACACTAGGTGGCAATGATGAATTTCAGAACACCTTGGTAACACAAAATTATCTGACCTAACAAAATCATGATCGTTGACATCAACACATATGCATCACTTGTTCCCGGCTCATTTGTATTAATATTTAACAATCATAAACCACCACTGAGAGGAGAAATCATCTCATATGTAAATGATGAGAGGTCTCCAAACTCCCTTGTGTTGCAGTCACACTAATTATCTGGGTGCTTACCATGGTAAGTGCACTCTACGAGTAAAATGCATTGTGGTGTGCACCGGATGTGACAATTAATTTTTGCGTTATTATAACCTCTACCTTATAATTATGTATTTGTAAAATAATAGACTATTTAAAAGTATAAAACAGTTCCATTGAAAACTGTACGTCAGGTGGTTATTGCATAGATATCTTACAATGTGTTACTGAAGTAGAAAAACATTAAAAAGCTGTAATCTAATGCAAACTCCTGGTTCAGCCTACAGTCCTCAGGCTGTGTAGATTCAGCTGTGATCTGTGCTTAATACAACTGAGAGTCAGATTCAGGTTCAAAGATACTGACTGCTAACCGGTAGTGGAAGAAAATGCAGAACTGTTACAATGTTAGTCCTCCTAACAACTATTCTCTAAAGCACTACTAGCTCTGTAACGGCTTTCTAATAAACCATTATTGGCTCTGAACGAACCTCAGGGAAATTGTTCAGTTGGACATGCTTTAACATGCATACCTAACAAATCTTCAGGTTATATTTAACAACATGTCTCCTGAAGCACATGTTATTTATTGTGTTCCATGTCCACTGAAGCATAGGCAGTTTTACATATCTGGAAAAAGTATGAATAGTGGAATTTTAAGCAATATATTAAGTGATAGATAGGAATGATAAATCTACGGTTTTTATGCTGTAATGCTAGCTAGCTAAAATGACATTTTCTAATGCAATAGTGATGAATAATGTATCTTGAAAATAAAGATCAAGTAGCACTGTTTAGTTACCACTGTGGTCTCTAAATGAGTGAAAATACCCCTTTTTACACAAAGCACCGCATTTAATCATCATACATTAACAATAAGGAGTCAGTTATGCTTCAGCCATGAAACCTGGTCGAATATATCAACCCTTTATGAAGTTCAGTCACTTTCCCCATTAATGTTTAATTTAGTCTTTCATAGAATTATCACAGAGTTTTTAAGTGGCTATATAGCTACTTTACTTTAATTAGCTTAACGGTGTGTTTAATTCAACTAGGCTATCGATTGTCATGGTCCTCATAAAAACAGTGTGTATTTTATGTCCCTGTTCTGTCCTCAGTTTCATTGGACACTCCCTGGGGAATGTCATCATCCGCTCAGTGCTGACACGGCCTCGGTTTCGCTGTTACCTGTGCAAGCTGCACACCTTCCTCTCGCTGTCCGGCCCCCACCTGGGCACACTGTACAACAACAGCACCCTGGTCAGCACAGGTGAGGGCAAGGCTTGTAATCAGCTCCAAGAAGAACGTAAAGAGCGGAGAGCATTGCCTGTTTTTTTTTTTTTTTTTTTCTGAAGTGAGGTTTATCAAACTTGCAAAACACAGAACTTGGGATTCACAATGCATGCATAATAATTTAGTTAAGTTTAAGTTTGTATTAATGACAATTCACACATACACACATGCGTGAATTGTCATTAATTCACAGACACACACAGACACACACACACACACTATTTTATTGTGTCTCATATGGTAAAACCTTCAGTACTAACACTTCTCTTTCACTAACATTTTGTCTTCAGTGTCTTCATTTTGAATGCCTAGTCCTTGCTTGTCCTCTTTTCTTTCGGTTTGTTGCTTGGTTTTCACTGGGAGATCTCTAGCAGTTGCAAACTGCAATTTGGTTTTTTTACATAAGTATTTTCAATTGGTTGTAAAATTGTAAGACCAAAGACCAAATCTGACATGCAATTTCCTGTCATAATTCATTATTATTGAATCCACCTGAGTAGAATATACTGATTCTGGGTGGCTTTTCATTCTTTTCTGAAAATAGCTGGTGATTAGATTGAAAATGGAATACACAGTGCATCCATTGTCTATTTGACTGTATTTAAAAGTTGGACAGTAGCCTATTGAGAAGAGAGTGTCTTTCATAAAGGATGAGGATGAATGACTTTCATCCTTTTCTACGTTTCATGTCAGTTTCCTCCCCTATTTTTTTCAGGTCTGTGGCTAATGCAGAAACTGAAGAAATCTGGATCACTGTTACAGCTCACTTTCAGAGATCATCCAGACCCCCGGAAAACATTCCTCTATCTATTAAGTCAGAAACCAGGTATGTAACGGACATTTTAGACAGTAATAATCTCCTGCGGTCTAATCAAATATTTATAGGCGCTTTGTTATCATTGTTGTTTTTCCGATTCTATTTCTCGTCTTTTATGAGTCAGCTCCCTAATGCCCTGTCTCCGCTAGCTCTGTGCTGCGCTTCCCGTTCGTGTCTGTGAACAAAGTGCCTTTCATTGTGTCTGAGACTTAAAAGGGCCAGCCAGAAACGAGCGGGTGCTTTTTTTTTTTTACCCAACACGGAGCTGGCGGGAAGATCTAAAGTTTTTTTTTTTGGTTCCTAACCAAAGAAAAAAAAAAAAAAGAGCCCTCAAATTTAAAGGATTCCAGCGGCTAAACTGGAGGAGACGCAAATCCGTATCGATCACAGAGCTGTCGCTGCGAGGATGTGCTGTGATCAGGGGAAATAAAAGGAGATGTGCTTCCTGTCTTTTCCTTTCTCAGGGCTCCAGTTCTTTAAGAACGTGGTGCTGGTGGCGTCTCCGCAGGACCGATATGTTCCGTTCCACTCGGCTCGGATAGAGATGTGCAGGACCGCTCTCAAAGACAGAACCACGGGTACGAGCGGGCCGCGGGGAACCTTCCGCCCATTATTTCTAAAGAACCGTCCCGTTTCTTTGAAAAAGAAATAATGTGAATGTCATTACTTATATTACACATAATACAGCGCACTATATTTTATCCACTATTTGCACTTTTCTCAGTTTTGAAATCGCCACACAGATTTTCATGCCCACTCCCTAGCAGCACAGGAGCTTGATCCCTCGTTCCCAGTCAATTCAAGAGAGCACATGGTAGTTTCTCTTTTGCATGCCAACTCAAGCCCTGTCTCCCTGGGAGGTGCCTCTTCCTGGAAGGCATACTGTGGGTGACTTAGTGTTGCCTTGTAGAACTCCCAGCCATCAGCGCTGGCACAGCACTGGCCATCAGCACTGCAAAAGAGCACGGATGCTCTTTTGCAGGAACGCCCTGCTTCACACTCATACACATACATTCAAAATTCAAATTCAATTAAAATGATTCAAATTTTAATTTGCTAGAGATCAGGAATAATTATAAAGAAAAACCTAAAAAAAAAAAAAGCAAGCCTAGCTGTCTCGTCTTGCACAGAGGATGTCCAGTACTTTTTCAGCCGTCACCTCAATGTCTCTGTGCTCTGATAGCAGAGTCAGTCAGCTGAGCTTATCCTCCATCATTCGAAAGCCCAACTTTCCTGTAATTCTACTGTGACTTAAAAGACTTAACTCTGGAAGACTGCAGTGACAGGTAGAATTTAAGAAAGGCAAAAAAAAGTACATCTATTGGAATTTGGGTGTGGTGGGGGAGTGGTGATGATAAAACTTGGACTCCCCTTAGCTATGCCACTCATGTTGTACAACTGCTGGGAGCTAATTAAATTGAGTCAACACTGTAGGCATTAGAACTGAATTTAAATACATGAAACAACTGAGGTGAAACAATATTGAATGAAAAAACTCAGAACAGATAGTGCTAGAGCATATTTAAAAGCATCTGTTATCCTTGGGTAGAGAGGTGTTCCTCTTCTTGTTTCTCGGATCACTGCGAGCAACCTCATCTGGGTCCTCACAAGCATTGCAAAGATACAAAGAAAACATTTTTTTAAATTATCCACGAATATGAAAGATAAAGGCTAATTGTTTGTCTCCTCCATTGAAGGCCCAGTATACACTGAAATGATAAACAACCTGCTTCAGCCGTTGGTGGATGCCAAGGACTGCCGACTCATCCGTCAGAATGTTTTCCATGCCCTGCCCAACACGGCCAACACCCTGATCGGCCGTGCAGCTCACATTGCGGTGCTGGACTCCGAGCTTTTCCTGGAGAAGTTCTTCCTGGTCACAGGACTGGACTATTTCAAGTAGCTTTTTCCCCTGTCTAAATGGGAACCGAGGGCACTGCTGGAGAAACAGTTTAACCCTGTCAAGGTATTACTTCAAAAGCATCTTAATGCTCTAGGAAAATTCATCATTTTCAGTTGTTGAATTTTACTTGAAAAACATAATACAAAAGATGCCCGGGATTGACGGCTTGGATCAATCCCAGTTATACATTTTGTAAATCATAGACTTATTTTAAGTCCTACAGGTTAAGAATTAATCTGTGAAAATATTTTATTGTAAAATGAAGAAAACAAATCTTTTTTCCAGGAAAAAATGATATCATCCAAACATTATTTTTATTGAGTCATGTTCAAAAGTAAATGTATGCTTCATATATAGTGCATATGTACTGTACTTTGTACTCTTATCACAAGCAGGCCAAATCAGTAAAATATTTTTAGCTATATATAAAACACATATATACTCTGCATACTTCAAGTATATTATAATATTGCAAACTGTAGCTGTAGAGTATGTGTATGAATATTAGGTGTTGAAAATATGTTTTTGTTTAAAACATTTTGACCCAAAAATGCCTTACATTTCTAAAAAGGCTTAATGTAACGGAGTGCATATATATATATATATATATATATATATATATATATATAGTTATAAAAGAGAAGAAACATCTGACAAAGGTAAAGTAAAAAGGCAAAGATCAAAGTATTTTATGTTCTGGTCTTTCCTGTGTGTCAATTTTCATTTGCACATTTCTGCTGAAACAATTATGGACCTAAGATTTCTGTATTAATCAACAAGCAAAAGAGTTCATTTTTGTGGAATGATGTAATTAGGTTGTGTTTTTCATGTACAACTTTGCACGATATATCAAACGCGAATGTTTGTCTTTTAACTTTTAACACAAGGTCATTGGCTTTTACCAACAAATTTTTAAATCTTAACTATTTAATTTCATTCTAAATATTAGTTTCTGTTGGATGCTATGGTCACACTCAAAACTTGCATTTTGTGCCGCAGTGCATCTTTTTGTATCATCATTGCATTCACAAAAGGTGACATCCCAGAGTGCTCTTTTTGTTTAGATCCCTCCTTTCATGTTTGCTCTAACCCTGCATGGTAAGCAAAGTGTCACTGTGATTGACTTAAATGAAATCGCTCCCTTTAGAATTTTCCAATCGGTCACAGGGCACTTAAGCTGTGTAAGCAGTCATTGAACCGTGAGACAGCATAGATCATTTCCCAATGGCTGCTGGGAAAAGTTTATTTATTTATTTATTTTTTGTTTGCTTGTCTTGTTTCATAAAGCGATGATCTGTGGAAATAATTATGATTAAGAGGACTTGTATGCAGATATATCATAATCACAGAAATTACCAAGGAGAACTGTAGATCTAAAAATATGCTTTTCAGGTGTAACGGTTCTACGTGGGTTATGTTTCCTGGAAGATTTTGTATTCTACATCTTCGAGATGTATATTTAAAAGAAACTTTTTTAACAAAAGAATATAGTGGAAAATGCATGTTTTTAAATTTAAATCAAACTAGCTACCCAGCCGTGGCATATTAATATTGCCACATTTATATTTTGTATTCATATTAATGTTAAAGTTAATGGCATGTAACTAATTCACTGATCTGGGTGGCTTTGAAATATAATTTGTTAAATTGTGTGAAAAATGGAAAAGTATTACCTAATGTATGATGCCATAATTGCTGGGGACTTAACAGCTATGAAAAGTGCTATATCCTTGTCAGCTTTATGATAGTAAATTGCCAGTGCTGTTATGTAGCAGGAGGACTAAATCTAAGAGCTGCACTGAAATATGGAGAGCATCCAGTCAGAACAAGGAATTCTCATTCTCCTTTGTGAATCTCTGGGGCAAAGTTGTTTCTAGAGGAAAGCTATAACTATAACATTCTCCTCAGAGCAGATCAGCAATGTCACAAGTTGGTGCCATGGATCAAGGCCAAACAGTCTTATTTTATATCTCTAATCTCATGCCAGCTTTTTACAAGCAATGAACTAACCTCCTTTTACATCTGTTTTTAAAGAGTATTTTGATTTTCCATTGTGTATGTATTTGTGTGTTTTTGAGTGTGTGTGTGTGTGTGTGCGCGGGCGTGTGCGTGTGCGTGTTTGGGTGGGGGAGAGTGGATAATGTGTCTTTGCTCTACCCAGGCAGCTTAACTTGTCATAAAATGCACTGTTTGTCAAGTAATTAAATCTAAGCTGCATTGTATTCCCACTGTCTGCTTTGAAGTATTGTGTTAACATTTGACAGTCCCAAATGTAAATCAGTAATGAATGTAAAAAGACAAAAGTTTGAATTCACTGTGAGATTGTAACATGTATTTATTTATTTATTTTGATTACAGAGTTATCTCTATATAGAAATTCATCCGTGCCAATATTATACTATTTTTCTATGTTTGCTTATTGTGTGTGTTTGTTGTTGTAGCTTGTATCCATGTATAAAGATCTATACAGTATATTATGATTGATAATATTGAACATATATATATATATAATAAAACTTATAGTTCTCCTTTTCATCTTTGTCTTGTTTCTTTTTGAAGGTTTACTTACTAAATGCTTATTGGGAGTGCAGGTCAATTTCAGTTGGGTCACTGGGGCTGAATTTCTCTCGAAGCAATTCATGACTTCCAGGTCTGAAGCCCTGTGGGCCATTTACCTTTCAACAATTCACAGTTAATTACATTTTCAATATTTTTTAATGGTCATCCATTTCTCGTTGAAAAGAAGACTCAAGATCAAGGCGTGGCGCATTTGAATTGTAGCATAAGGCCTCAGGCTAACATAATGTTTTGCCTTGTTAAAGCACAATGCCTTTCCATCAAATCAATAAGCTAGTGCCCTTGAACAAAACAGTCAGATGAGGGCATGTGCTGTATGAGAGATGACCGTTTTGTTAGCACTGACATTTGTCAACCATGAAGATAGATTTCCTGGGTTCCCATAAGTCTTTTTTCTTCATAGAATTATCTGAACTGCAACACTGCATAGCTACTACATACATATGTGCACTAAATAAGCTCCAAACATGTTAGTCAAAAGTAACTATTGACTTCAGTGTTATATGTAGAACACTGGCACCATGACTCCTTTATTTGAAAGCTATTTAAATAATTTTGACGCACGTGTTGAGATGATATCATGCTGGCATTATGCTGTTGTGTGATGTGTGAAAGTGTTTTTATTTATTTATTTTATGGACGCCTTGCGAGTGTAGGGATGAACAAAAGCAGTGATTACCTTAGTTATTGCTTCTTACAACAATCCTTCCTTTTGGAACGTCTTTCTTCCTCATTCCTGACCACATGAATAAATGCCATGTTAACTTAGGCACAAATTGCCTGCAAGGTTAGCCACTTGCTTGTAATCGCTCCACAGAAACATAAAATGGTGCATGTAAGCAAATAAAATCCCATGTGCATTTTCTGCATAATTCTAACATTGAAGAGTCAGTGGCTGGAGACCTGCTTGTTTTTGGACTAAGCTACTTTCATGATGTAGAGCCTTATTAGATTTCTCCTGAAGATGAAAGCCTTGCCTCATTATTGCATGATGTAGAGGTCAGAACTGATCCACAGCAGAGAGAAAGGTATCTTCTGGGATGTCCAGTGTCCCATTTTGTCCATCTTCTGCTCAAATTGGCATTTGACAGCACACCTAGGACGCTGTTTCTGA